>NC_037287.2:9640937-9943937 GCF_000002775.5 Populus trichocarpa | reverse complement strand
AATTTAAAACTTAATGTTTATCTACTTAGAAATTTAGAATACAAATACATACATGTTATCTACATTATTACAAATTAAAAAGGGATAAGTTTACATCCTTAGTTTAACAATACATTGTAGTTGATACAAACCCTAAAAGATTTTTTTTTTATATAGTTCGATGACATAACAAAATACTATCTTAGCTACCTAAAAACTAATAACCTAGAAAATAGAACATGATGGTCTAGTTGCATGGAAGGATCCTGCATGTTATATTACATTTCAAACATTATAAAACATTACTTATTTATAATAAATTAAATGAACCAACACAAGCATTCAATTCATATGGTGCAACCACATAACACTACCCCTTTTAACTTAATAATTGTTAACAACTCATTTTATAATTCATATCTATGTACATTAAAATCATGTCATCAAGTTTCTTTTATTCTCATGCTAGTTTTCATTCACGCGTCATATAATAAAATTGAGCACATTGCTTAACTTCTATCTTAATGGCAAGTCTATTTCTATAATTCAAATTCTACACTACCTCTATATATAATGACAAATTATATATACTCAACCTCTATACCTACTGGTAAGTTGACATCAACTTCCATTTCTAATGGCAGGTTGACATCAACTCACATCTCCATGACAGGCCAACATCAACCTTTATTTTAATGGCAGGTTGGCATCAACTTCCATACCTAATAGCAAATTAGCATCGACCTCCATCTTAATACCGAGCCAACATTAACCTTCATACATAATGGCAATTTAACATTTTTAAATTGCACCATCTCCTCATCAAGAGCCCATTTCTTGTAATTCCATTTAAGTCCATAATTACATTTACTCCTTTTCACATCTTGATACTCATCCATAAGATCACAAGATAAAATTTGACTAAAGATTTCATTCATGAAATACTAGAATTCAAAAGGTAGGGTTTAAAAGCACCTACCTAGCCCCCTGATAATATCTGCACCACTAGTAGAAGATCATGTCACTGCTACCTCTCCTAGTTTTTAAGAAACATAACTCATATCATTTTTTTATATTTATAAGCCATAGCTTTTCATAATTAAATTCAATCTATCATGCAAAATTTTCAAGTAGGCTCAACACCTTTTTTTTCCTATTAAATTTTTATACTCCTTGTTCTTATTTAATATTTAAATTAGGGATCACAAAATTATTTTCATTAGAAGTTTTCATTTCCATTTTTAAGCTGGGGTTTACAGGTAGTGTCGCTCAAACTCGTAAATTCATGTGCTGCAACTCGCGAGCTAGCTAACTATGCTACGATATTGAATTGCTATAAAACAATTTTAAAAATATATTAATGTGCTTCACTATTCATATGAACATTGAAGCATTATAAGAAATCCTAAGTTCTTTTAGAGTGGTAGTATAACTAGTTTGTTGCACGCACTTCGTTAAAGATATTAAGGTGTTAGTAATATTCTTATGAGCATATTTAAAAGAAAAACAATAGATGTAAACTCACAACCTATCAAGTTGACCTAATCAAAACCTTATATGATTTAAAAAAATAAGATGATGATGTTTGAACATTTCTTTTAAAAAAAAATTATACCACATTGTTTTCTAAACGTACAAATAGAATTTTCTAATTATGAAGAACTCTTTGATCATATCATTAAACTTGACTCAGGGGTATCGATACAACACATGATAAAAACAATATAATGGTTGAACCCATCAAATTCACAAGCTTCAGTGACAACCTTCCCTCGTATCACATAAATCATCTCATTGAGGACTTTCTCTTGAGGCGGCACAAGGCGGTGATAGAGCTCCGATATGGCTTTTGCTACCTATTCTTCTTCTCTTTATTTTCCTTTTTTCCCCCCTCTCTTCCCCTCGGTTACCCTGATTTATTTTCTTCTTCCTTTTAGGTATGAAAAGTGCAGCACGAAATGTTTTACTTACTCTGTGAGAATCTTGCATCAAGCCTATAGAAACAAGCTATCAGATCAATTTCGAATAAAAACAATATAAAAGGATCAATTAAAAAAAACACATGATACAAAAAAAAGGAAAAAGAAATTGCAATGTGCGGATCTGTGTTGGAGCACAGTGTAAAATGCTTTGCTCTTTGAGGGTTTTTTTTTTTTAATTAATAATTTAATACTGTCCCCACGTGGCTATCTGCGCAACTGTCCAGGTTTGAGTCTGAATCATCCTCCGACCTCAGTAAGGTGCCCCAGTTTTAGGACGAGTGTTTAACCTGTCTCTAAAAGAATAATATCGACAATATCCAACGGTAGAAACTAAAAACGAACAATTCTACTAGCAAGAGTCAATGTCACGTGTGAACTGTCTAACACGTGAGAGGACAGTCCGGTAAGTGTGTCTCCGATCAAGTTATTAGAATATTCGATGGCGATGGCGATGGCGATGGCGATGGCGAGTGAGTTGGTACAATGCATCACTTGATGCGGCGGGAGATTGGGCCATGCAGATTTTTTTTGTTGCTAAATTTACTATGAATATATTCTCCACCTTTTGTATTGTAATGGAAACTGATCAGCATTTGATATGTAATTGAATTATAAAGTATTTTTATTTAAAAATATATTAAAATAATATTATTTTATTTTTAATTTATTTTTTATCTTAAATTATCAACACGATTCAAAATCATTAAAATAAACATTCTTAATAAATAAAATACATCCTAATTTTAAGAGTTTCATACCGGTTGAAACTATATTTTACTTTAATTGCTATTTTAAAAATATATAATTAATGAAAATATATCCTAATTTTGTATGAGTTTCTTTAAAAGCTCTCTTCATAAATCTTAATTAAAATAAAAATACTGCAATTCATAATTTTTTTAAATCAATATTTTCAAATAATAACCAAGAAAATATCCAAATACACACTAAACCAGCTCTTAGAAACAAGATTGATAGAATTTTTATAAAAATAAAAAAACATGTGATCAGCATCTTTTATCCTTGTTAAATCCCACTCACTCACTCTTCTATTCGCCATTCCCTACCTTAGTGCTCGGGAGTGTGTCACCCTTTCTCACACTTCCATTTCACTTTAAAGACGAAGACTGCTCAGTCAGTAGCAGAGCTCAAACACTCTTCTATTTTCAATCACAATGCTTTCTCTCCTCTGTCTCCTCTCTCTCCTCTCCCTTTCAACCTCTTCTTCGACAAATGAGCAGCCAAGAACCTTCATTGTCCAAGTCCAACATGACACCAAACCCTCTATTTTCCCCACCCACCAGCACTGGTACATCTCCTCTCTCTCCTCCATCTCCCCTGGAACCACACCCCGTTTGCTCCACACTTACGACACCGTCTTTCATGGCTTCTCTGCCAAACTTTCCCTCACTGAAGCCCTCAAGCTCCAGACCCTCCCTCACATCGTTGCTGTCATTCCTGAACGCGTGCGTCACCTTCATACCACGCGCTCCCCTCAATTCCTCGGTTTGAGAACATCCGACAGTGCTGGTCTGCTTAAAGAGTCGGATTTCGGGTCCGATCTTGTGATCGGAGTCATCGACACTGGTATTTGGCCTGAACGACAGAGCTTCAATGACCGTGATTTGGGTCCTGTCCCGTCCAAATGGAAAGGGGTTTGTGTTAGTGGCAAAGACTTCGCTTCAAGTTCTTGTAATAGAAAGTTAATAGGAGCTCGCTTTTTCTGTAACGGATATGAAGCAACGAACGGCAAAATGAATGAGACTACCGAGTATCGGTCGCCACGTGACTCTGATGGCCATGGCACTCACACTGCTTCCATTGCTGCCGGAAGATATGTGTTTCCGGCATCTACATTTGGCTATGCACGCGGGGTTGCTGCTGGAATGGCTCCAAAAGCTAGACTCGCTGCTTATAAGGTTTGTTGGAATGCCGGTTGTTATGATTCTGACATTTTAGCTGCATTTGATGCTGCTGTTTCTGATGGGGTTGATGTTATTTCGTTAAGTGTTGGAGGTGTTGTCGTGCCTTACTATTTAGATGCTATTGCAATTGGGTCTTTTGGTGCTGTGGATTGTGGGGTTTTTGTATCTGCTAGTGCTGGTAATGGTGGACCTGGAGGTTTAACTGTTACTAATGTAGCTCCATGGGTAACTACTGTTGGTGCTGGAACAATTGATAGGGATTTTCCAGCTGATGTTAAGCTTGGAAATGGGAAGGTGATTTCTGGTGTCAGTCTTTATGGTGGGCCAGGTTTGGCTTCAGGGAAGATGTATCCAGTGGTTTATGCTGGGAGTGGTGATGGTGGAGATGGTTATTCTGGTTCATTGTGTGTAGAGGGTTCTTTAGATCCTAAGTTTGTTGAAGGGAAAATTGTATTGTGTGATAGAGGGATTAATTCTAGGGCTGCTAAAGGTGAGGTTGTGAAGATGGCTGGAGGGGTTGGGATGATTTTGGCTAATGGGGTTTTTGATGGTGAGGGTTTAGTTGCTGATTGTCATGTTTTGCCTGCTACTGCTGTTGGTGCTTCTGGTGGCGATGAAATTAGGAAGTACTTGTCTGCGGCTGCTAAATCGAAGTCATCACCTCCTACTGCTACTATTGTTTTTAAAGGGACCAGAGTTAATGTTAGGCCTGCACCAGTGGTGTCTTCGTTTTCAGCTAGAGGGCCAAATCCTGAGTCCCCTGAAATTTTGAAGCCTGATGTTATTGCTCCTGGTTTGAACATCCTTGCTGCTTGGCCTGATAAAATTGGACCCTCTGGGATTCCATCTGATAAGCGAAAAATTGAGTTTAATATTCTTTCAGGTACATCAATGGCTTGTCCACATGTTTCCGGGTTAGCTGCTTTGTTAAAGGCAGCTCACCCTGAATGGAGTCCGGCAGCAATAAGGTCGGCCTTGATGACAACTGCTTATACAGTTGATAATCGAGGCGGAACAATGCTTGATGAGTCTACTGGAAATGTTTCTACTGTGTTAGATTTCGGTGCTGGCCATGTTCACCCACAAAAGGCCATGGATCCTGGGTTGATCTATGATATTACATCTTTTGATTATATAGATTTTCTCTGCAATTCAAATTATACACTTAACAACATTCAAGTGGTCACTAGGAGGAATGCAGATTGCAGTGGAGCTAAAAGGGCAGGCCATGCAGGGAACTTGAATTACCCTTCATTATCTGTTGTGTTCCAACAGTATGGCAAGCATCAGATGTCTACACATTTTATTAGGACAGTGACAAATGTCGGGGATGCAAAATCCGTGTACAAAGTTACAATTAGGCCACCTGGTGAGACTGTGGTCACGGTTCAGCCAGAGAAACTTGTGTTCAGGAGGGTGGGGCAGAAATTGAACTTCCTTGTCAGAGTGCAAACTACAGCAGTGAAGCTGGCACCCGGGGCCTCTAGCATGAGGAGTGGTTCCATAATTTGGTCTGATGGAAAGCACACTGTCACTAGTCCCATTGTTGTGACTATGCAGCAACCTCTTTAATTAGTTTGGTCTTTAAGGGGATTTAGGAAGTTTTCTCTATTTTCACTCTTTTTAGGTTTCTCTGTCATACTTTATCTGTATCTCTGTAAAATGAAAATGCGTGGGGGTTTTCTATATCAGGAAGCGAGTGGAGTTGGGGTTTGTATGCCGAGTGAAGTCATGATTTGCTTGAGATAAGAGGTGACGATTGGATTCGAAGGTGTAATCTTTGTAGTCAAATCGCAGAATCAAGAATGTATGTAGAAAATGCTTTGTGTATGGAAATATGAAGCCAAAACATAATGAAAAGATCTCTCTTTTCTTTTTAGAAAGCCTTGGTGTAGAATCTTCAAATAATAATTTTACTATTTAGTGCATGTGGGAAAAGATGCACTACATATGATTGTTTATTGAATTGTATTTCCTAGTCAAAGTAGCTGAATGTGAGTTAAGCAGCTGAAGAACAAAGACACCATATAACGACAATCACGAGGACAAAAACCATGTGGGGCTGTTAACTTGATGTTGTAAATTAACTAAATTCCTGTTGTTTTTGTGTTAGTGATATATCACGAGTATTGCTGCTTTTCATGGGATGCAAAATTCTGGTGTGCTTCTCACAGACACAGGATTTAACTGGATTATATATATATATATATAAAAGAAAGCAACTAGCATGCATACAAACTTAAACAAAATGAATTATATAAATTTTTATTGCTTAAACATGTATTTAAAGAGAGCAATATATTTAAAAAGATTGTTTAGTAATACTTACTTTTTAAAGCACTCAAAATGATTTAGATAAAAACTTTGTTATTGTTAATAATCAATTATTTTTCTTTAAGGTTTTATTAATCATCACTTTATACAAACAAATTGAATGCAATTAGCCTCTTAGAATTTCAACAACATTATCTTGATTAATTGCTTATCTGTTCACGAACCATGAAAACAAACTTAAAAGCTCTTTATAAAAAAATTATTCTAAGCTCTAGAATACATGAAGAAAAACATAGCAGAAAATGTTGGAAAGAAGCTATAAGAAATACTGCTTGATGTGCAAAATGTCTCTCATTCAACCTTTTTTTATATTAATTTTAGAATCAAAATTGGTGCAACAATAATCATGGTAATTGTTAGAATTAATTCTTATCATTTTACTGTAATTACCAAAACCTAATAGTTTTTACCTTAAAAACTAAATATTTTTCATTTGAAAATAAATTATTCAAGACATTGAAGGTTATTGCCCAAATTGTTCATTCATGGACTAACTAAACAAACTAGGATAGAAAAAAATTCTTTATGGACTAAAAAGTTATTTTACAATAAACTCAAATACATGCTCAGGATTTGAGACTTGAAACCTGGGGATCGAGCCTAAGCTAAAGTCGAGCCATGCGAGTGTGCATGTCTAGCTAACCCTAAAGCCCTACTGTATAGGTTCTCTCCCCTCTTAAAGCTTTGATGCTTTAACGAGTATATGTTTAACTCTTCAATTTTTCATTTTATATACTATAAGAATTTTTTGTATTCTTCCAATGATTTTGAGTTTCATAAAAACATGTCAGATAAGAGCTATTTAATATCAATTTCTCAAACACATATAATTTGTTTTAATTATGTTAAAGAGATTTTATTGAAGAATAATTTTCAGTTAAATTTTAAATCTAAAAGTGATTAAAGAGAATTTCTTTTGATTTTTTTTTTATTTATTTTTTTCAATTTAGCCCGTCATCATTTGGTTTCATTTCTTTTTTGTGCCAAGTTTAGTCCTCATTATTTTAATTGTTATTTACTTCCTTTTATCCCTTTTCTAATTGAATTGTGTTTTCAATTTCATCCCTTGGTGTTTGATTTTGATTTATTTTTATGTCAGATTTTTTTCTTATTCTTTTAATTTTTTTGTTTTAGATCTTTTTTTGTTGCCTTTTTCTCCCAATTTCATTCCTTAGTATTTTTTTATTGAGAATTTTACTTTTTTAGGGCTTGCTTTCTATGATGTTAGTTTCGGGCTCATGACAAGGGTCGTAGGTTTTGGATATTAACACAGGTTGATTTCACTCTTTTTTTAGGTTTTGTTTTTTAAAAATTCAATTTCATCTTTCAATGTTTGATTTATTATAAATCGGTCTTCGTGTTTTTTTCCTTTCCTATCAACGGGGTTATCCGAATCCTATGCCCATGATCACGGGGTTAAGAAGTGAACCCATGTTGAGTTAGATTTTTTTTAATTATTTTTTTAATTATGTCTTTTAGCATTGGATTGTTTTATAATTAAATTTTATTTTTTTATTCAATTTGCTTTCAACAAAGTTTTTTTTACATCACAATCAAGTTATGGATTTAGCATTTTAAATCAGTTAGTTTTTTTTTTCTTTGTCAATTTTATTTTTGTTTATTTTTTTTTATCATTGTACCTTTTGTTTTATATTATCAAAATCATATGATATTATTAAACCGGTCAAGTCAATGACATAAGCCTTTCATCATGTTACATTTTCTACGTGCAACCTGAATATATGATACAGTCATATTTATAGTTGTTAGAGGCCATTCATTATCTGATTTAGCCAAGACTTTGAATCACGGGATCACAAGTCAACCTCTTGAATTAATATATTTACTAACTGTATCAATTATGATAAAATATTTATCATGTATAAATATATATTAATTATAATCGAGGTCAAGATTACAAATCCTATAACCCACTTCTATATATATGCGTGTGCGTGTGGTTTTTCTTTATTTAAATAATAAATCAATAATAGTTTTATGTTATTCACAATGCTTGGTTGGTTTGAAAAAATCACAACTTGTAGTTTGATTTGATATAAGAAACAAAAATATATGATTTATATAAAAAAAAACTAATTTAAAAAATAGGGCTAAAATACAACCTTAAAAAAAATTATTTTACAATAAACTCAAATACATGCTCAGGATTTGAGACTTGAAACCTGGGGATCGAGCATAAGCTAAAGTCGAGTCATGCGAGTGTGCATGTCTAGATAACCCCAAATCCCTATCGTATAGGTTATCTCCCCTCTTAAAGCTTTTATGCTCTTATGAGCATATGTTTAACTCTTCAATTTTCCATTCTACAAACTATAAGAATTTGTATTCTTTCAATGATTTTGAGTTTCATAAAAACATGTCAGACAAGGGTTTTTTTATATCAATTTCTCAAACACATATATAATTTGTTTTAATCATGTTAAATAGTTTTTATTGAAGAATAATTTTCAATTAAATTTTAATCCTAAAAGTGATTAAAGCAAATTTCTTTTGATTTTTTTTTATTATTGATTTTTTTATAAGAGGTGGAGAAAAGCTCCAAAGGGCTTTTCTTCCTTATTTATAAGCGGCTCTAAATGGAAGAGGTCTTTTCCAAAGTCAGATGAGCGTTTGGACATTGTCTATCGTTAAACTTGAATGAAATTTGATTTTTCCTAGGTTGGTCGGGATTCGTGTAGTGGGCTTAATTCATTGGGATGTGTTTGGTCTTCGTTTCCTTGAACTTAATCTTGTTTGTGATTTGCTACATTATTTTGGGCTGATTCCCTGTTTGGTCCAGAGTGGTTGTTGGGTTTAGACCCCTTAATTTATGAAATTTATAAAACTCAAAATCCCATATTAGGATGGTAGTTATTTTTTAAAGTATTTTTCATTTGAAAATATATCAAAATGATATTTTTTAATTTTTAAAATTTATTTTTTAACATCAACACATCAAAACAACATGAAAAAATTTAAAACAAATGTTTCAAATGAATAAACAAGTCCATAGTTTATTATTATTATTATTATTGGAGGATAGGTATCGAGTCTCCCTGGTCATCTTGATCCAGTGAGATTTATGATGGGCCGGGAAGAGTGAGCTCTTCGTTAGGCATGGTTCGAGCTGAGCATCAAGTTCACTGGACAAAAATACTAGACGCTGTCTCTGCTTGGAGAAGTAGATATTGAACACTAAATAATCATGTGATGAGGAAATCCTATAATCAAAGTAGTAGAAAATGTGGGGAAAGGATTAGGGCAATTCCTATACCGTCTGTTTGTTAAAGAGGGATGGCGTAAAGATGATGAAAAGTGAAGGATGACATGTTTATTTTACTTGATAAGGTGAATGAGTTGACATGCTCCCTTCTCTTTTCTTTTCATTTTCGGTTCCTTTTAAAAATTTCATCCTTGAACTTTTTTATTTGATTCTTTTAGAGCCTAATTTCATGAGATAAAATTAACAAGATATAATTTAAAGTAGGATGGCCTTAGTTTAAAATATAGAAAAAATGCAAGGTCAATCTTAAAAAATTTTGGATTTTGTTTATTTTTTAATCTTTGAATTAGAGAGAAGGAAGAAAAACTTGTTAGAAAAATGAGAAATTATCATTTGGCCACAATCTTACCACCAAAAGAAAGATATTTGTGTCAACGAGTTTCTCTTCTCGAAAAGAGTTTAATGGAGGTGGTTTTTTTTTAAATGTGATGGGAAAAGTAGATCGGGTTTAGTTTTGATTTTATTTTATTTGGTTAATTTTTTTTCCTAAGTAATTTTGGGGTGTTTTGGGGTTGTTGGATGATTTATATAGGTTTTATGATGTTTTTGATGTGTTTCGAGGTAAAAATTAGTAAAAAATAAAGATTTTTTGGCAACCAAAATGACGGTCAGATTCTAGCTAGTAACCTTACAAGCGACCCATTACCTATTCAATTAAAACAATATATAAAATGGTCTGAGGAATTTTTTTTTTAAATAGCCTAGGCTTGACCTTTTTTATTAAGTCCAGGCGCGGGCGAGACCTTTTTAATTATGTCCAAGCACGTAGGTCTCACTTGTTTTTTTTCTCTTAAATTTAAATCTATTTTAAAAAAAATTATTTAATTAGTATGATAAATATATTAAATTCTTAAATTAATTAAGAATATTTTTTATATATGATACTTTGTTTTCAAATAAAAGTATAATACTTTTTTAAAAAAATCTTATCACGTTGCTTTCTGCATAGTGTTATTAGTATTGTTATATAATTAAATAAAAATTATTTTAAAAATGCAATGTTATTAAGTCTAGTTAGGTCTGTGACTCAAGTTGTGAGTTTGACAGATTATCTCAGGTAAGTCTAGATCGATAAGAAAATATCGTCATCTAGATATTTGAAAAATATTTACTTCAAAAATAATTTTAAGTTGATAATCAAAATTTCACTTACAAATTTAAAATATATTGAATGTTTGCATAGTTTTCTATGATTCTTTTCTTATAAAAATCTATCCAACTCGTAAACCGAAAACCAAGGTTGGACCAATTACCTAGTTCTTTCTAAATGAGTTATGTGTGTATTTGGTATTGCGGTAGCTGTTATGGTTGTGGTTTGAAAAAAGTTGTTTTATAAAAAGCACTTTTAGTTGAGGTTAGTTTAAAAAAATAGGTGTTTGGTTAAAACTGTGGTTAGAATTGAGGTTGAACAAAAAGTAGTTTAATGTGTTTGGTTAAGAATGCTTTTGAAATTGAGGTTATAAAATAATTTTAAAAATTATATATTAACATTAATGGTTTTTAATTTAAATGTTATAGATTTAACTATTGTTATTACATCATAAAATAAATAATACTTTATATAAAATATTTTTTATTGTTCCATTATAATATCTACAATTCCATCACATATGAAACACATTCGACAAAGATTACAGTTTTTTTGGTTTCTTAAGCACGCAACAACATCAGATAAAATATAATTAGGAACAAAATTGAAATTACGATCAAATTCTGCAAATGTTACGTCATCAATCGATCTTTGTTTAATTTATGTAGTTTTATTGAATAATATTAAACACTATTTTTTGAATAAAATACAATTAAAAAATAAAAAATAATTTTTATTTTTTATTTTACTAGTCAAACCTATTTAAATACATTTTAAATTTTAAACCGGAACAGGCGAACAGTGCAGCAATCTGCACTCTTCCTGCTAATTAATTAGGAACAGTGCAGCAGCATGCTGCACTGTTCATGCTAATTAATTAGCAGGATGTGCGCATGCCAGGAACGCGACAAGAAAAGCAGAAAATTTCTGCTTCAGCGAAATAACGTTTTCGACGCAGTTAATGGTAGGGCTCACGTACAAAAATCACGGTTAATTTTCTAACCAAACACTAGATTTTTACTGTTATACATAAAACGCAGTTATAAACGCGTAGACAAACGGAGCCTATCCGTTTTACAATATATGTTATTTTCCCTTCTCATCTATCTTGGTGTGTAGTTGCGTCCACACATTGTGTCTTTTTTTATTAATGCATGTTTAATATTGTGTTTTTAACTGTGTTTAGGTGTGTTTTAAAAATATATTTATCTTAAAAATAATCAAATTGATTATTTTTTTATGATCTTGATGTGCCGATATTAAAAATAAAAAAATATATAAAATATATATTTTGTGTTTACCTATTTGATATTGTGTTTTTAATTGTATTTGAGCATGTTTTAAAAAAAAATAAGACGGGAAGTTTGTAAATTATTATATTTTTTTTCTTAGCACCATGGAATAATACTGACTACAATTGTAGATATCTTTGCATATTTTCTATTGAATGGATATAACTATTTTTGAAATGAAAGAAAAGAAAAGAAAAGAAAACGAATCGTTCTTCCGTGCAAATTGCTTGAAGTGACTATGGATATTCCATCCATAGTCGGCAGAAAAAGGAGCGAAAAGGACTAAGGAGGTTCATGCACTTGCTACACTGTCGTCTGCGAGGAAAAGAAGAATATAATTGAAAAAAAGGAGAGTGGCAAACACCGAATTTTTTTTATTTTTTTTCCTTTTCTTCTTTTAACAGTAAAGGTGTTTCCTCGATCTTCTTTAATTTTATGTTTTTTTTTAATCATTTTTAAGAAAATTAATTTATCTATTCTCTAACAATTTAAAAAAGCGCGTTCATTTCGCGTTATAAATCAATAACATCCAAATATAGCAAACGACAAAGCTAAGGAGAAGCCAAAAGACAGGAAAGGAATGGGGAAGGACCCACCACGATTTTGTTTCAGATCTACCTAGCAATACCTTTAGTTATTTTCATAATTAATTATGCTCGTGTGCTCGTGCAGTTAATTTATTTTATTTAGAACAATATTAAATTAATACTTTTTAATTATTTTTTAAAATAATTTTATTGTATTTTGCTTGAAAAATATTTTAAAAAAACTTTCATATAACATTATCAAACCCGCATGAAATCATATTAGTTGAATAAGATTCCTATGTTTTTCACCATTATAGCTTATGTATGTTTTTATAAAATAATACCTTTTAATTATTTTTTAAAATAATTTTAATGTAATTTTAAATAAAAAATAGTTTTTTAAAAACTTTTATATCACATTATCAAACCCGCATGAAATCATATTAGTTGAATAAGATTCCTATGTTTTTCACCATCATAGCTATGTATATTTTTATCACTTTGCTTTTTCTTATTTTTTTCTTTTTCTAATATATTATATTGTAAATTATAATTATAAATTTTGTATATAAAAAAAATAAAATAATAATTTACTATTCATTATCATAGATTCTTTAAAAGTAAAGCAAGTGACCGGTCATATGTGTCTACTTTTCCAGCCTAGAACACTAGGTTCTAGGATTTATAGCTTGATACCCAAAACTAACCCAGTCTATCCAATCATATCTTGACATGCTTTTTTTCAAGTTCTCAAGAGTCGTGCACACAATAGCTTAGGCAAGAACTTGACCTTTTTTTTTTATTAAGTTCACGTGCGAGCCTGACTTTTTTTTTTTTAGTTTAACGTGGGTGTCCGGGCCAGCTTGCGTGCACCTCGACTAATCCCAAGGGCCCTGAAGTTAATGATCATGTAAGCCTCCAGTGGCCATCATATGAGCAACCACAGGGCTCGAACCTGAGACCACAGAGGAAGCAAACCTCTTGGTCCCAAGCTCTTACCACTGGGACACCATCTAGATGGTTACGGGCCTGACCTTTTTTATTATGTCTAGTTGTGTAGGTCTGACTTGTTTTTGTGTTTTTAATTTAATTTAAATTTTTAAATAATAATTAATTAAAAATATGATAACTATATTAAATTCTTAAATTAATTAAAAATATAATTTAAATATGATATTTTGTTTTCAAGTAAGAGTATAGTAGTTTCTCACATCCTATCATTATTTAAAAAAATATTTATCATGTTACTTTCTAGATAGCATATATTAATTTTGTCATTTAATTAAATAAAAATTATTTTAGAAAAACGATGTTATTAGGTTTAGTTGGGTCCATGACTTGAGTTGTGTATTTGACAAATTAGCCCAGATGAGTCCAGATCCATAAAAAATATTGTTGTCTTGATATTTAAAACACAATATTTTGGAAATAGTTTTAAATTAATAATCAAACTTTTACTCACAATTATAAATTATATTGAATGTTTGTATATTTTTCTATGTTTAAAAAAACATTATCCAACAAGTCCCCGGGTATGTGACGTCGAGAATGACAAGTCTGTCACTTGAAAGGTATTGAAAAAGAAAAGAAAATGGGTTTTGAGTATAATCATAAAATTATGATTATAAAATTCAGGAGTCGTCACCTAGTATTATGATTATTAGGAGACTTATGGTCTGCGAGAGTCTGTGTAAGGTAAGAGATTTATGGTCTGCAAGAGTATGGGTAAGGGATTAGTTGTGTAAGGGCAAAACACATCACCTCCAATGCATTATACTTAAGGTAAGCTGCATTGTTATTTGATTGTTTTTCTAAGTCGTGTTTCTATCTGTTGGTCTTGTCTAAGGTTAATGATAGATCTCTTTTCATGAGAAAATCTCTACCCTATTGGGTTAAAGCATGATTGTTCTAAGGCTTAAATTTTAGCATTGCATTTATTTTTATTTTTGTATCTTTAATATCTAAGTGGATACTCTACAATGTAGTTTTATACCTCCAAATACTAAAGTCTATAGCTAAATCCTAACACTTTAAATATCAAGTGAACAAAGTGATTGGTGAAGGGTTTTTGATATTTTGGTCAAACCTTAACGGATAATCATAAATTGGTTATGATATTCATTTTACATTTTAAAACATGAGAAAGATGTAATTTTTGTTTTTTATAAAAATATGCTTGGAAAACTTTTGAGATATGGTCGTATGCACGACAACAAAACATTTTTTATTTTTTTTAAATAAGAATTTTTTTTATATTTTTTTTGCTTTTTTCTAGGAATTTCAGAGAAAACTAGGTATTTTGTACTGGGTCCATATCTTACAGTGTAAGTTCACAGCCTAATATTAAACAAAATTGGTAGATAAACATGCGAGAAAGTCACAAATATTTTTGAAAGAACTTTTGGAATTTTTTTGTTTTTGTTTATTATATTATTATTATATGGGTTTGGCTAGACTCGGCCTGACCATTTGGGCCAGACCTAGCCGGCTCGGCTCAGGCCAACTAATGGCCTAACAAACCTAACATCTTTTTTTTTTTGGGTCTAAGCCCGGCTCAACTCAACCATGTGGGCATCAACTCCGATCCCATGCCTACTTTAGTTGGGCTAGTTGAGGCCAAACATCACTCTTCTTTTTTTAAGTGGGTTGGACTCGACCTATCCTTATAGGCTGGGTCCAGCCCAGACCTGCATGGTCACTGGCCCTCCTATTGACTATGAGGTTAATTATATGGCCATTGCATGCAATTCTGCATGCAATGGCCATCATAGGGGAGTGTTTAGGAAGACAAGGAAGAAGAAGGTTCACCTAGCTGGAGGAGAAGAGCTGTTGGTGGTGTTTTTGGTGGTGTTGGGAAGTCCAGCGTGTGGCTGGTGGTGGCAATAGCAGCGGAGGAGCAACGGAGGGAGTGGTAAAAAGTTGAAAGAAAAAGGAAAACAGAAAACGGGGGTAGGGGCTGGGTTTTTTTTTTTTGTGCCAACTTTGGACCTTGATTTCTTGATGCTTAGGTCGTGGAATCCACCCCTATTTAAAGGAGGTGGAAGATGGACATTTTATCTTTAATAGTGCCAAATATTGACCCTTGATTTGAACCGAAAGAATCTCAACCGTTGGTTCAAAGTTGCCTTCACGAACTATTAGATTTTGACAACACAAGTCTGCCTAAGTTATTCTCTTTAGGGCGATACCACCGTGTCAATGGTGTCAATTAGCCGGAGGTAGCCATACCAAGGTGTAGTCAAATGTCAAGCCATCATTTTGGTGTATGTTATGTCAAATTTGGTAGAGAGATGAACCATTAAATACCCCTAAAAAGTAGCCCCTGAGTAGTCTTTTCGGGTTGAAGAAGAAGAAGACAATGAATAGGAACTAGACGATCAGTCTTCTAGTGTTTTTTTTTCCTTCAAAATGGCACCGTTTTGGTCCTTAAATGAGGGATTTTGGCCAAAGTTCAATTTGGTCCTTCATCTTCTGATTTCTTTTAATTACACCACTGCTTGACTTATACAATTTTGCCCTTGCCGAACTTCAATATCATCCTTGAATTTCAGCGCCTTTTTCATACTAGTCCTTGGTCTTGAATTTATGCAAATTGACCCTTAATTAACCATTAAACTTTTAATTTTCTTTAATTTCATCTTAATTTCAACAAATTGAATTTTCATGGTTCGACACCTATTGCAAAATGGTCTTTGACTGTGAATTTCTTTAATTTAGCCCTTAATTGACCCCAAACTTTTGATTTTCTTGTAATTTTGCCTTTCATTTGAATCAACTAGCTTGGTAAAATTAAACTTGGTTTTCTAAAATTTCAATATTCTTAATTAAGCCCAAATTGGGCTTCTAAACTTAATATTTCACCAACTAAGTCTCTAATAAAATTAATTTGACTCATTTAAAGTATAATTAAGTTATTTCACCTAATTAAATCCTTCAATTTTACCCAAATTAATTTTTAAACATAATTAAATTTTTAATTTGTCCCGTGATTAAATCAAATTGGCCCATTAAAAATTTAATTATGCCCTTAGATTTAATTTTTAAGAAGATTCATCCGATAAACATTTAATTTGACCTTAAATCTGTATTGTTTCTTCAGTTTTGGGTATACTGGGGTACGATTAGGCTTCCAACTTTGTCTAAAATTGCAACTTGATTTTATGCATATCTTGAATCCTTTCTCAACTAGCTTTTTTTACATCTACAATCTCCTTAATTATTTAATTTTATTTTAAAAAGAAAAAGGTAAATTTAATGGAATAACCCATAAATGAGTTATGACACAATTTGTGGCCCACAACCAAGGTTAGATCAATTACCTTGTTCTTTCTATATCCATTTTATCATATCTGTTATTTTCTCATCCCATCTATCTTGGTGTGTGTGTGTGTGTAAGTAGCTCTAACGAGTAAAAGTTTTATTTAAAATCATTTAGATGGAGCTATGGCCTTTGAAAAATTCCTTTTAAGTTCATATGTATAATATATAATATATTTGTTCAATACTGTTAACTAATAGAAAGAGTGATGCTATACAACATGATTTCCATGCCATGAATATGGCACGAACTCCTCGCACATCTTCGTGGAACGAGATTTTTGTGCCATAAATGGACAAATTGGACAATTAGTATAGAAAATAGAAAGAATAGGTGAATTAACACATCAATAAAAAGTTTTGATGAAATAACATAATTCTAAATGTTGCGGTTTAGAATCATGACATTTAATTGATATCGCGGTTTAGAAACGTGACATGTAATTTATGTTGCGTTTCTAAACCGTGAAAATTAATTGATGTTTCCTTTCATAACCGCAATATCAATTAAATATTATGGTTTTAAGTCGCAACATCAATTAAACTCCAGTAATCATTCCATGAAAATCCAACAATAAAATTCTATAGCATCTAAATCTAACAAAAAATGGTTTTTATGAGATTTATTATTTAGTTGGTTAATCTTACATTTAATTTAGTTAATGATTTTAAAGAGTAAGAACTTGTCCAATTTTAATAAAATTTGGGAAAAGTTTCCCTTATTTAGGAACTACACCCAAAGTTTTGTCCCGCTTAAAAATATATGCAAAGAACCACAATAACCAAACATAATTTTATAATCACAAGTAGCCTCAAGAATGCAAATATATAAAGATATATGCATGCAAATAGAATATGAGATACTTCAATATTACAACATTATAGTAATTGAAATCCTCAAATGTATCAACATAACCTATCTATTTATTTATGTCTACATTGTCTACTGGATGATTCAGGCTCATCAATAGCACAACTATATCTGGCCTGAGTGGCCTCGTTCTCTGCTACGATATCATCAAAAGTTAATTTCTCTCTAAAGTTACCAAGCTCATTACGGCAAACATTAAGCCACCGAGACACATAAGTGTATCCTTCGTGTTATTCATTAATATCACAAAGCACAGTTGTAACCTATCGACCCTCTCGTAACAACAACTCAACCTAATATTAATATTAAACTAAAAGATCAATAAATAAAATGCATTGTTTAACATATATGAATTCTAAAAAGATTTAATTACTTGCAGTATTTTGAATTCAATGGGCATGTTACTCGTATTGCAGGTATGTAGGTGGATGAACTTGCTCGAGATCCAGTGTAATGACCTAACGTGTGATACTCATGTACCAAATCAAGGTCTCTTGGAAAAATTATATGTATAGGTGCCCAATCATAAGAAACAATAAAAATAGACTCATAACCATCTCTAAATTCATGAACATGAGGTATTATTTCATCATCAATATTTATTATCACATTCGGGTCTAAGATCTCATTATCTTCATTGTTACTAGGCTCAGAATAGTCAAATTTATGTTGATCAACAAATATATTGTTAAACATATTATCATTAATCTCTTATAGCAAATCATCCAACAATAAACTGTTTTTTCCTTTACTAACAAACTTTAAATAACCGAAAAATTATGAGACAATTATACATATTCAACTAGAAGTTAAGATACACAAAGCTTTTGGATGTATATGCATATGTTCTTTGATCCGAGGAGGGGTTTTAATTTCATGTCATGTCACCTTCTGAAGCGTGACATGTTAAGTTATCACTTTTCTGAAGCATGACATATTTAATTGTCTCTCTTCTGAATCACGACAGCTATCCTGTCGTGCTTGGGAATAGCGATATTTAGTAAATGTTGTATTTCAGAAGCATAACAAGGTGAAAGTGTACTATTTCGCCAAAACCTTTTTAATTTGTGTTATTCTGCCAAAAATTTTAGGTTGCTATGCTAATTAAAAAAAATCCAAGTCTTTTCCATATTAAAAAAAAAGGGTGTCTGCGTATCATTAATTTTTTGCCTAGGGTTTTGCAGGCATATTATTTGATTATATATTTAATATTTTTTTATTAAGTTTCAATGAAAATTACTTTAAATTTCTTATAAATGAAAACATTTGAATGGATAATATTTATTGAATTAACATACATGATATTTGAAATCCGAATAATTTTGTATGAAGTTTCCATAGTTTCTAATCAAGTTAGTTATTTTCTCTCTTTTTTTATACAGACATATAATAAAAATAAATTTTTTTTAAAACCCACTTGGAAGATTTTTTTATCACGATCTTTTCTCCTTCCAAAATACCATAAAGATCTCCTCTGGATTGAATTATTGGCTCGTCTCGTTCTTTGTGATTAGATAGGGTAAAAACAGAGCGTGTTCTAATCTACTCCTTGCTTGCCCAGTCATGATTTTCAAATTAATGGTTCAATGTTTCTATCCCATCTCAGCTCATATATATCAATCAATCACAATCATTATTGCTGTTAGCAATGTTTTGCGTATTTTTCAAGATATTTATATCTCTGCAAGTTGTATATTAAAAAAACAAGAGAGGGATGGATCAAAACATCTGTTTCTTTCCCCGTAATCTTTGATGATGTTGACAGTATTTAATCATTCAACACGGATTAGTTTAACCCTAATCACAATTAATAAGTTTAACCTTAATCACAATTAATAATCCCAGGAAGCTAAGCAGAACTCATGGCCGGTGGTCTACACATCCTCATCCATGAAAAGAAAATCCTAAAAGGAAAGGGCAATAAATGTTTTTGTTTTCTTGGAACATTTTAGAATCTGCCTTCCCAGTAATCTAGCTTTAACTAGCTGCCTAACTGCGCTACGTAGCGGTATTTTCTTTGCATTAAAAATTGATGTTTAGATAGTACTCTGTATCATAATTCCAAGATAGTGTGTGAGATTATAGGAATTGTTGATTTTTAAAATATGTTTTGTTTGGAAATATATTAAAATAATATTTTTTTAAAAAAATTTATTTTTAATATTAAGATATTAAAATAATAAAAAATTGATTTAAAAAAAATTTTAAAATGCTTTTTAAATACAACTACAAAGACACTTGAACATACAATTATTGCCAAAATGCATGTACAGCACAGCACAGCATGTTTATGGCTTAACTTACCTTTCTTTATATATATATTTTGTCAAATATCAATTCTTTTTTCTTAAATGACCCGATCCTAATGAGAAAATCATTGCGAAAAAACGAAAAAGACCGGTTTAAATTTTTTAGCTTCTAATAATATTTTAATCGTTTCATTATGCTTTATATTTTTTGTTTTATTTTATATATTTAGTAAAATATCAAATTCCCTCTTGACTCTCTTCACTGACTTGATAATAATTAAAAAAAATCATTGTGAGAATATGAAAATATTCATTAATGCTAGTTTTAATTTTTTTTTTTTCCAATAGTATTTTTATCATTTTGTTTTGCAATTAAAGTATAAAAAACTTATTTATCCTTGGTAAATTTGATAGTGACTAATTAATCTCGTGAAAAAATTTCATTTTCCCCTAATAATTAGTGTTGATTTTTTTTTAATAACACATATAATTTTAAATGATTTTTTTACCCTGATTAGAATTCACCAAGGTTCCAGCACAAGCTAGATTGTAAGGCAAAGTTCAAACTCAAATGAGGCAATTAGTCATTGATGATTAATACATGTCATGGCATTTTCACGGTGTTAAAAAATATTCTAATTTTAAATTTTATTATTTAATATTTTTTCTAATAAAAAATTATTATTACAGCTCTTTAGATTGCGTGTATACTAAAAAAAATATCTTAAAAAAATTTAAAAAAATAATAAAATACCTCTAAATTAATTAGAAAAAAAAATTCTAAATCAACTAAAAAATATATTAAATCTTGAATAGTAACTTTTAGGTCTTATTTGAAGGTTTTATAAATATCCAATGACTACAAGATTATAGTTTTTTACAAAACAAGTTCTCTACAATCTTCTAGTAAAATTTCATCTCGATCGAACAAATACATAAAAAACATGTCCATTAACATAAAGTTTTATGTTAAGAAAAAAAATATCTTAATCTCGTCAAGTTTAAAAGAACTCGTTCTTAAATTTAAATTGTTCTTATCTCTATTTTGTAGAGATCAAATCAAAAGTTTCTAACACTTCACATGCTAAATCTTTCTATTAAAAACATCATAGTTGCTAGTAACATGCTCATGTTCCAAGCCATATACAATGCTAAAAGCAATGTATTTCTCCATTTACCAATCCAATTCTTTATCATTCTTTACTGCACATAATAAACTAAATCTTCTAACTGAGCATTGAATTCAAAACCCATCATAATTATATGGTCCTCGAGAACAACTATGAATTTCTCTTTCGGCAACACACCTTGTTGATAACACCAAAACCAGTCTGGAATTCTTCAAGCGTCAACTTTGCACACTTGATTGTTGGCAATGAAAAACAAGTTGGTCCATTAATTTCTTTGTGACCGAAAATTTCTACCACTTTAATATCTTCAAAGTTAGCACTAAAGAACTCTTTTTGAGCATCAAAAAGTTCTTTAGTGAGAGAATCTTTATGATACTCAATGCTCAGGTCGAAGATTTGGTTTATTATTTGTATTAATTTTTATATTATATTCTTGATTGAACTTGTAAACTCTTTAAAGAGCAGATCAATTTTATTATGATTTATACTTCTCGTTATAGGTGTAGGGTGAGGGTAAAAAATTACATATAATTTTGGTTATTTAAGATAAAATTCTTATTGGTCATGTTGCAAACTTTTCCTCATCAAACAATTATAAATAGCTAAAAGAGATCAGTGTTTTACTGTGGACTGCACTGTGCAGTCCACAGTAAAACATTGATCTCTTGTCCCTGCTGCTTTACCGGTTTTTTTTATTTTTTTTATTTTTAAGTTGTTTCTTTTGGCTGTTTTTTTATGCCTTTTGGAAAATTATTTTTTACTTTTTTTTTAGCAAATTTTTTTTTTTAATTTAGTTTATTAATGTTAAATTTTTTTATTTAATTATCAGATTTTCATGACACATTTTCTGGATTTAACGGGTTAACCTGATTTGACACGTTAACTTAAAATATATATTTTTTGCTTTTTATTCTTTTTAATTAATTTTTTTAGTTTAGTTTAGTTGTTAATGTTAAATTTCTTTCTATTTAGTTATTAGATTTTCATGACATATATCCCGAATTTCACGGGTTAACCTGGTTTCACGGGAGAACCCAGTTAATTATGGGTTGACCCGTCAATTTTTTTATTTATTTTTATTTTCATAAATTTTTTTGTTTAATTTAGTTTGTTAATGTTAAATTTTTTTTATTTAGTTATCAGACTTTCATGACACAAATCCTGGGTTTAACAGGTTAACATGATTTGACAAGTTAACCCGGATTTATTTTTTGATTTTTCTTTTTAATTAATTTTTTTCATTTAGTTCAGTTTGTTAATGTTCACTTTTTTTTTATTTAGTTGTCAGACATTCATGACACGGATCCGGGGTTTAACGGGTTAACTTGGTTTGACGAGTTAACCTGAATTTTTTTTTTTTGCTTTTTTTTTCTTTTAAATTAATTTTTTTCGTTTAATTTAAATTGTTGATGTTAAATTTTTTTTCTATTTAATTATCAAACTTTTATGACACGGATTCCGGGTTTGACAGGTTAACCTGGTTTAACGAGTTAGTTCAGTTAATTCTAGGTTAACCCATTAATTTGTTTTTTCATTTTTAATTATCAAACTTTCACGATGCGAATTCAAGGTATGACGGGTTAACCCAATTAATTCATATATTTTTTCCTTTTTATTCATTAGTTTTTTTCTTCCTGTTGGTTTTTTTTCTTTGTTTTTTTCTTTTTAACTAATCTATTTAATTATCACACTTTTATGACACGACCTTACAGTCAGACCAACGTCCAATGCTATTGGGTCTGGTATTGCAGTCCAGACACTTTTATGCTAGGGGTTAACCCAAGTTTAATGTTATTATTAATATTATAAATATTACTCTTAGATCAGGCGTTGCAACCAAATCTAAGACTCTTACGTATAACTTTGCAAAAAAACATAATATTTTTAGATCTTAGCTTTTTTTGAAATACAAAAAATAATTGACCCGCGGCATCGCGCGGGACATATAACTAGTATTAATAACTAAAATCAACCACCACAGGAAGCAACAATATAAGAAATTCAGTGATAAAAATATTATGTTGACCACACCAAAACCAGCTCCAGGATTAGCAAAACCATGTCAGGTAAGTTTCTAGATAGAAGAAAAATTATTTTTAAAAAGTTTTATAGAATCCATCCTTAAGCATGTTTCTTGACAGGGATTGGCTTCTATCACAAAACGATGGAATCAACAATTCTACCCTTTCAATTTGGCCCAGATGCTCTCTCTTCCAATCGTGGCAGGCAGGTTCCATCTAGCTAGCTAGGGTTTTTTTTTTGTCACGATCTTCTCTCCTTCAGAAATACTACAAAGTTCTCTCTCTCTTGAATTAGTGGATCATCTTTTTTCTTTGCAATTAGATATGGTAAGAACAGTGTGTGTGATCCACAACTTGCTTGCCTGGTCATGATTGCTCAAATTATTGGTTCAATGTTTCTACCCCATCCCAACTTGTATACCAATCAATCACAATCATCATTGCTGTTAACAATGTCTTACGTATATTTTAAGATATTTAAAAAAGATATAAATTTTAAAAATTTATATCTCCAATCTGCATCAAAATGGGCTTTAACGTAGTTTCCTCGGTGGGGTGGTGGATACCCAACCCAGCAAGTTGTCTCTTATTTTAAGGAGCACCAGAGAGGAAGGGACCAGCCTTGAGTTGAGTATACATTAAGGCCAAGGCATCTTATCTTTTTTACCGTAACCTTTGATAATGACGACAGTATTTAATCAATCAACATGGATTAGTTTAACCTTAATCACAATTAATAATCCCATGAAGCCAAGAAGAAGTCGTGGCTGGTGGTCTACACATTCTCATCAATGGAAAAAAGCACTCTCCGCATTTGAGATCGTGACCTAACGGTCATGGTAGAGACTTGTTTCCTTTTTCAGCATCTAGGTTCGATTTTTTTTGTGCACGCATGTCACCTTCGCGGTGCCTTACCTGTCTATTGAGCTTGCAGGGTGTTCAGTGGATCCGGGGATTAGTCGTGGTGCACGTAAGCTGACCCGGACAATCCGGGTTATAAAAAAAAAAAAAAAGCACTTCTCCTGGGAGTAAAGGGCAAGAAATGGGTTTTTGGGAACATTTTATAACCTGCCTTCCCAGTAATTTAGCTTCAATTACGCACATGATTTTTTTTTTTTTTTTTTCTTTCTTACCCTGATTTGAATTCTCCAAAGTTCTAGCACAAGGTAGTTCAAAAGGCAAAGTCCAATTTCAAATGAGGCGTGCAGTGCCGTGGAGTAAATATGTTGAATTCGTGAATTTAAGACAAGTTAGGTTACTCAAAGGACTTTTTTGCAAATCTAATCAGAAATAAAACAAAGTCTTCTAAAGTTAGGTAACTTCATATTACTTTTCTTAACGTAAATAATTCTTTTTTATAACTGAAGTTTGATTAATTTTCACCTAAATTACCATGCGTCCAGGGAGATAGCAGTTAGTCGATGTTTGGAACAGTAACGACAGTTATTTTTTAAAATATTTTTTTTATTTGAAAATACATCAATATAATATCTTTTATATAAAAAAATTATTTTTAATATTAGTATATTAAAACAATACAAAACATTAAATTTTTTTTTTAAAATTTCAGAAAATCCAATTAAAACATGGAGCCAAACATTTTTTTTTATAACTGAAGTTTGATTAATTTTCACCTAAATTACCATGTCTTTGGGGATAGCAGTTACATGATATTTGGAATAGTGATAAGTATTTAATTTTTTAAGTATATTTTTTGTTTATAAATGCATTAAAATAACATCTTTTATAAAAAAAAATATTTTTAATATTAATATATTAAAACAATACAAAACATAAAAAAAAATTAAAAAAATAAAATTTCAGAAAATTCCAATTAAAACATGAAGCCAAACACCTCCATTGAATATCTATCACCAGTCAATCTATTGAATTAAATTTTTATTTGATTTGATCGGTATCTCAGTAGATATTAAAAAATTCGATCGGATTTAACTGGAGATGAAAAGATACACTTGTCACAAGAAAAATTGTACATGGTATAAATTAGATAATTGATGTATTTTCTTGAAATACATAATACAAGTCATTTAAGTATATTCTACATTGTTTATACATGAAGGAATCATTAAGAAAAAGAAAACAAAAAGGAACGTCATCATTTTCCTCTCTCTTTGACAAAAGCCCCGTCAAAAAAAATTATATGTTGTTGCCTGTAGGAGCCATGTATTTTGCTTTTCATTTGTTTTATTTACTTCTACCCCCTTTTCTCGCCGTATTCTTATTTTCTCTTTCAATTTTTTTTAAATAAGAAGTATAATATATACTCTCATATTTTATTTTTTTACTATTTAATCTATTGTTTTAGCTAAAAACTAGCTTACAAGGCTATGGCTCGAATCCAAAAAAATTTCAATGTAAAGAAAATGTTCAGATCACAGCCTAACAGATCAATTTTAAAACATATTTACTCAAACACCAACTTAGTCTAGATTTAAAATAAATTATGTTTGAGTTGCCTTAACATGACAACTGGAGGGTTCAAAGGTAACCTGAATAACCAGTGAAAAACATAGTTTGATTTTTTTTTTAAATAATTCAGGATGACCTTTTATTTTGATATTGAGACGTCGATACATTAGATCTACTCGGATTTTGCGGCTTAACTCGTCAAATTCGTGATTAGAGTGATGGACTCCATTGGATTTAAGAATTTATTTTTTAAAAATAATTTTTACTTAATTATACGATAACAAATAATAAACGCTTGTAAAATCAAGTACAAATCAAATATCAGGATATTTATTTGAGACTGCAAAAAATTTAAAAAAAGCAAACCGAAACAATTTATGAAGATAAATTTAAGATCAAGTAAATATTGAAAGATCAAATTGAAAGAAGTAAATGAAGAAAAAAAAAGAGAGAAATGCGAAAAAGAAAAGGAAAAAAAAAGGAAGGGGAAAAGAAAAAAGAAAAGAAAAGAGGCCACCTCTATTACTGTTTTTATGAACAGTGAAGGAGAGGAGTTGATACCCAATTCTTTTCAATATATTAGGTAATTTATTTTATAATTTAAAGATATTATCACTTGATTCTCTATCTTAAAGTTCATTGTAATTGCGTACATACAATCTTCTATTTACCATCTTGGTTATGGCTTTGTGTGGCTTTGGCTTATGGGATTTTGTATGCTTAACCGAGAGTTTAAATTAAAGTATTTGATGAGGCAAATTTATAGAATTCTCATCTCATTGCATTTTTAATTACAGTGAATAGATAGATATGACTTAGTTATGTGAAACGTGATTACCGCATGTCATATATTTTTATTTTTTATATAAAAACAAAATTATATATATACAATTTTTCCATGTATTTTTTGTAGTTTAAAAAATCTAAATTCAAATAAAAATTTATATGTATACATGCAATCAAATAAATCGAGAACTATATATGCGGATAAATAAATAAAAAGTCATTAACGATACCTAAAAAATAAAACTTGAAAAATCAAGAGACAAATGTAAATTAAGATAGTATTTGATAAATTTGTTTATTAAAATATATTTTTTATTTAAGCAAACGATAATAGAAATAGAGACACAAATTAAATTGATGGAATAAAATAAAAGGAAAAAGAAATATCATCAAATGTTGTACATATTAGAAATATTATCTGAAAGTACAAAGTTTTTATTTTCAAAAATAAAGTTTATCCGTACAAAAGAAAAAAATTATAAATAAATCAGAAAAAATTCTTCAAATTTAAATGCATACTAAAAAATAATCATCATTTAAAAGAAGAGATTTTCCAAACAAAATGAAATAAATAAGGGGTACTAATTTAAATATAAATTAAAAAAATTAGAGAAAAAACCATAAAAAAATCGTTAAGTTTTTTTTAAAAATAGAAAAAAAAAAACAACAATCAGGCGCTGTTGGACCTGACAAGCCAAACTACCATGTTTAACCCATTTTGTCATGGCCACATGATTGGGCACTTAATTTATTTATTTTTGCAATTAGAGCAGACAACATGTTGTTCGCCCCAAATATTTTTGAAAAACAATCATATGATGCGACGTCTGATTTGTCAAGATTTCGGCCAATGTGGTGGCTGGAAAATCAAGGCTTAAGTTTTTTTACTCAAAAACATGTTTTTCGACCTATTTGTTTTTACCCAAAACACCTATAAAAATATCGTAAGAACCATGTAAATCTATCCATGGCTTATAAAACCCAAAAAAACTCGCCCAAAAAACTGAAATGAACCCGAGCTCAAATATATTTTTCCATGAACTTTAGAGATAAAAAAACACCTAATATGAACTCCCCTCATTAAATGGAATCATTTGACACAAATATCATCTATTTTGATGGCCTAAATCGGTGTCAACGACACTTTTATCTCTCTATCGCCAAAATTCGATGACCTCTCTCTCTCCTCTCCCAACTAAGGACTAAAAAATAACAAAAATAAATTTTTATACCAAAACTGAATTGGAAAAATATTGAGGTATTGAAATTGTATAATTTACATGATTTTTAAAGTTCAAGGATCAAAGTGCATCTATTCCGAAACTTATGGCATGCCACCCATGTTTGACGCCTCTTTCATTTCAGTCCCTCTTCTTTCAATCTTGTATTTTCATAAGAAATCAAAATCAATTAGTCTTCAATTAGGATTAAATCGCTAAAAAAAGGTTTGAGGACCAAATTGAAAAAACATAAAACTTTGCACAGCCCATTCACAGCAATGTGTGAGAGAATGAACAATGGAGCCTTGCACAGTGAAAAACTCACACCTTTTAGAGTAATACTTAATAGACCAAACTCCAAGGCCTAAAATAAAAACAAATTCAAAATTCAAAAGGAAAGGAAAGGAAAGTTGAGCCAAAGGCCCAACTTAAAATAAAAAAAAAAGAGATCAACCAGCAAAAATAGACCAACACCAATAATAGATTAGCTAGCAAAAGAAATCACGACAGTAGAAGACTGACTTACAATTCAAGGGATGAGAGAGAAAAAAAAGGAAGGAGAAGTCATTAGAGCGTTATTCTTCCTCCACCTTGTACACATGTCATACCATAAAAAAAAGACTCAATGAGATGAATCAAATGACATCAATGAATGCCACCATCGATGACAGGACAAAGCCATCATGTCTCCATAAATGATTAGGGTGTGTCCACCACATGTTGGCATGTGTTACATATACCAACTAACTTTTTTTTCATTTTCTCCACTTTAGTCCCTGATTATTTAATAATTATTTAATTCAGACTCCAAAATCTAATTGACTGGATAACATGCAAAGAAAAAGGAGGAAAATAAAAGAAAAGAGAGAAAAAAATAGTAAGCTTGCATGTCATGCAATCACAAGACTTGTAGAGGTTATAGTTACACGTCTTTTCAGTTCGACGCCACACAACCACCTATTGACAATATGTGAAGCACACTACACACGTCTTGTTAGTCTAACACTGCATCATCTGGAATACCTAATTATTCATTACAAAGGCATACAAATTGTTAGTGCGCATGCCTGCATATCTTACTAATGATTATCACGTGCCTACATGTATCATTAATAGTTATCGTCAATGGTCAATACGACACCTAACTATACAATGTGATGGCTACACTCGAAAACTCATTTTACAAGTTATATGTGCAACAAAGATAATTATTCTTCATGGTTATACTAGTATGGTATAACTACAACTCCACTCTTCATAAAGCAACTTCATGTAACCGAGGTCTATGAAAACCTTAGGTCACTAGGTTATAACAATTGAGAACAAGGTCTAACAACACAACCATGGACAATAATAACAACATACCTTTTATTATTGTCCTTTTTATTATACATTATTTTCCCCCAATAGTATATTAACCTGGGTATCAAATGATGATTTGTTTTGCAAGAGTTTTGAAACTAGCCCAATCTAACTTATTTTTTTTTTCAAATCCCATTGCACTAGTCATGGAATGACAACTGAATTTAAACGTTTTTCCAATTTTATCATCAAGAATATTTAAAAAGCTTGTTAACTTTCTCATAAGACATAATGCATACATTTAATTCTATTTTCTTCTTTATTTTTGTTAAGGTACCAAAAGACTCTTCCTAAGGCATGAAATTCTTTATTTCTTGATCAATTTTCCAATTGCTTTTCCCAAGTTTTTTATGGCATTTTTCAGTTGTGTTTCCTAAAAGTGGTTCCTTTGACCACAAATAAGCACTTGTCATCGGCACGACCACTTCCATTCATCCCATCTTCTATATCTACATCATTCGGCAAAGTTTCATAGCTAATTTTTTTTCTTGTGCCTGTATGATCTTCAAGCACCACATACGATCTGTTTCGTTGCTTCGGTTCATTCAACTCTTTCAACCCATTTGACCGACCCCTTTGAAACATTTAAAAAATTAATTTCAACTACTTTTTTAATTGCTTCGAGCATGCCTTTATCAAATTCTAAATGTTTTAAATGTGATATTTCACTTTTAACATCTATTTTGCCTAATACTTTAAAACGCGTAGGGAAAGCACCGTAGCTTTCCCTACATGTTTTTTTCTTTCGATTTTTTTTTGTTTTTTCCCCAAGATTGTCTTCTTTTTTTTTCTTTGTTTTTTTTTAAATTTTCTTTGTTGATTTTATTTTTTCAATATTGAACTAGTTGACAATTTAGCTTTGTAGTTTTTTTCTTAAAACATTGTGAATCGCTATAATATTTTCTCACATGGTTTTTTTTTATGATTTTTTCTTTTTTTTCCCAAAATGGTCTTTGTCAATTTTATTTTTTTCATATTAAGTTGGTTGAGAATTTAACTTTGTAGGTTTTTTCTTTAAAACACTGTAGATTGCTACAGTGTTTCCCTACATGATTTTTGTTTTGTTATAATATTTCCCCACATGTTTTGTTTTTCAAAATTATTTATGTCGAATTTATTTTTTTAATATTAAGCTGATTGAGAATTTAACTTTAGTTTTTCCCACATGTTTTTTTTTTCCAAAATTGTCTTTTTTTTTGTTTTTTTTTTCAGAATTGTCTTTGTCAATTTGTTTTTTTAATATTGAATTGGTTGAAAATTTAGTTTTGTAGTTTTTTTCTTTAAAACATTGTGGATTGCTACAATGTTTCCCCACATGTTTTTTTTTTGTTTTTTTTCAAAATAATCTGTGTCGATTTTACTTTTTTCATATTGAGCTGGTTGAAAATTTAACTTTGTAGTTTTTTTAAAAACACTATAGATTGTTACAGTGTTTCCCTACATGGTTTTTGTCTTGCTAAAATGTTTCCCCACATGTTTTTTTTCCAAAATTATCTTTCTTGAATTTATTTTTTTAATATTGAGTTGGTTAAGAATTTAGCTTTGTAATTTTTTTTCTTTAAAACAATGTGGATTGCTACAGTGTTTCACCATATAGTTTTTTTCTTATGATTTTTTCTAAAATTATCTGTCTATTTTATTTTTTTTAATATTGAGTTGGTTGAGAATTACAACTGTAGGTTTCCTCACAAAACATTATGGATTGCTATAGTGTTTCCCTACATGATTTTTTTTCGGTTTTTTTCTTTTTTATGGTTTTTTTTATCATTTTTTCTATTTTTTATATGATTTTTTCCAAAATTATCTTTGTTGATTTTAATTTTTTTTTATATTGAGCTGGTTGAAAATTTAGCTTTGTACTATTTTTCTTTGAAACACCATGGATTGCTACAGTCTTTCTCTACATAATTTTTTTCGTTATGATTTTTTTTCAAAATTATCTTTGTTGATTTTATTTTTTTAATGTTGAGTTGATTGAGAATTACAATTGTAGATTTCCTTACGAAACACTATAGATTGCTACAATGTTTCCCCGCATGGTTTTTTTTTTCCTTTCATTTTTTTTGTTATAATTTTTTCCAAAATTATCTTTGTCGATTTTATTTTTCTAATATTGAGTTGGTTAAGAATTTAGTTTTGTAGTTTTTTTCTTGAAAACACTATGGATTGCGACAGTCTTAGTTTTTTAATATTGAGTTGGTTAGAAAATTTTTTTTTTGTTATGATTTTTTTCAAAAGCCCACGGTAATACACAGGCATACCACAAACCCGCAGCAACGCGCGAGCAGGACATTATAAACAATATTAGGTTTTCTTTTGTAATATTCGGTCTCTCTTGTTATCACTAATTATTGACTCAAGCCATATATACAATGAAATTATTGTACATAAATGTGGATATCTATGATTTTTGTCTAATCTTCCATCTAATCATGAATTTAATACCTGATATTGAGGAAATTAATTTATACAGAGAAAATTATATGATTTTTGTCTAATCTCCCATCTAATCATGAATATAATACCTGATATAGAGGAAATTATACAGAAGGAAAACTTGAAATAGTGAAGGGTCTAATTTATGTATTAATTTGTGACCACCCTATTAGCTCATCTCGTATAGTTTTCTGATCTTAAAGCAAAAGTTTAAAAACCTAAAAGGGAAAATAATAAAAAAAAGAAAAAAATAATCCAAAAACAATAGAAAAGAAACAAATTGAACAAACCTTAGAAAATACAAACTTAAAAAAACCCATTTGAAATACTAAAAATGTTTTTTTTTCACGTTTTAAGGTTTTTCACAATTTCTTTCTTTAAAAAAAATTCTTCTAAGTTTTCTCTGTTTTTTTTTTTTTTTTAAGATATAGTTATTTTCCAAACTAATTTTACAATTATGTTTCCTTGGAAGGCATTTTCACCATAAAATAGTGACAAAGAAACTTATTTCGAAAGCTAAAAACATAATATTCATGTAGTTGATTTTAAAACCCAACAACCTATTAAAAAGATTGTGTTTAATATTATGATAGCAGTTGCTTTTCAAAATAGTTTTTACTTAAAAATACTTTTAAATAATTTTTTAAAAATTTATTCTTGACATTAATATATCAAAACGATCTAAAAATTAAAAAAGTAATTTTAAACAAAAAAAATTATAATTTTTAAAAATACACAATCAGCTACGTTTTCAAACAAGTTTAGAATATAAAAAACAAATTCATAAATTTATCCTAAAACGAATGGGGTTTATGTGGTTTTGGTTCAATAAAAACTCCATCAAACAAGATGGTAGGAGTTCATCACATATGAAAGTGAATTAGAATTTCAATAATTTTGAATGCACATAATATGCTCTTCTAATATATTATTCACATGAAATTCAATACATTTATGATATATTATATATTGTGAAAGTAAAATAGAAACAAAAACTATTTAATAAAACCGAACAAGAAAAAATAAAGTTGCGCATATTGATAAATATGTCAAGTAATTAATACATAGAGCTTAAGATACCCATGATATAATGCTTCATCCTCACTGGGTTCATCATTTTTGGTTTGGTTTAATTTTTATTAAAAAAAATAATCAAAGCAAAATTTTTTTAAAAAAAGCCAAACTGAAACCGGTTTCAGTTCGGTTCAGTTATTTTAAAACAAAAACCGGTTCAAACCGGTTTGGCTCTGTTTGAGTTCGGTTCGGTTCAGATTTTTCGGTTTCAGGCTTATAAAACCGAAACTGAACCGAACTGGTCGGTTTTTTTAAAATTCTAATCAGTTTAATCGGTTTTTTTCACGGTTCAATTTTTTCAGTTATTTTTTTTTTATTTTCTTGATTTAATTAATTTTTTAATTTTTTTCTCATTCTCACTATGGTATAGTACAAACACACAATAATATAAGAATGAAATTATATATATATAAAAATTGAAGATAGAAGTTTCAGAGCATTCTGACAAGAGAAAAGGAAAGAGAAGCAAATAGCATATGCAATGACCTCATTCTGTATATAGATGTCGATCACGAGCGTGTGGCGTGCACACAAGTACACATTTCATGTACCTCAACCATGGTATGTTATGTAATAACAACGTAGATAATGATAATTTTTTTTTTTAAGAATACTTCATAAAGAATAATTTTAAAGAATTGATCAAATGATTAAGAAATTATATTTTATTTTTTAAATTCGAGGTTGATATTTTAAGAAAATCATTAAATTATTCTACATGCAACAAATTCATGTCAAATATATTTATAAAATAACTCAAAAAAATTAATCTTAACTAATACATAACATAACTTGAAAATATTAAATATGTATATAAAAAAGAAAAGTAATCTAACTTTAGACTTGTTTGAGATAAAAATTGTTTTTTATAGTGTTTTTTTATTTAAAAATATATTAGAATAATATTATATTATTTGTAAAATTAGTTTTTTAAATCAGTATCTAAAATGATAAAACATATAATTAAAAATTAACAAAAAAATTATACGGTTGAAATGTAATGCCAAATAACCCTTCCTTTTTTACAAATGTAAAATTCAACCTCAAATAAAAAGATGACTGTGGCAACCAGAATCTCACCAACTTGACAACGAAAAAGGCTAAAATAGTAATGTCACACCATCCCTCTGAGTCCTTTCCTCCCCCCCGCCTATTAAACAACTCCTCCAACCATCTCTACCTAAATCCCAATAATCGCTACTTACAAATTATTCTCTCTTGGAAGAAAAAGGAAAATCACCATCTAACCACTCTCTCAAAAATCTTTTCAATTACAACCCCGTGAAGCAACCCACCTGTATAATCACCATCAATCAACATGTGTGGCGGTGCTATCATCTCAGACTTCATCGCTCCGACAACCACCGCTCGATCTTCTCGGCGGTTGACCTCGGGCTTTGAGTGGCTTGAGCTGAAGAAACCCTTCAACAACAAGCACTTGAAGCCAGTTGTTGCTGATCCCGAAGATGATTTTGAGGCTGATTTTCAAGAGTTTAAGGATGAGTCTGATGTCGACGAGGATTATGATGTCTTTGCTGATGCCAAGCCATTTGCTTTCTCTGCTAGTGTTTCTGAACCTGCTCAAAAACGTGGGCTCCCTCGTGGTAATAATGCCTTTTCTTTTGTTTGTTTGTCTTAATTTTTCTTGCTTAATTATTACGGTTATGGGTTAGCTGATTGTAGCTTAGAAATGGGTTTTTGTGATTTTTTTGGGAATCAAGTTTCTGGGAGATCGATGCTACAGTATTGAGAGTAATTTTTATATGGCTTTTTTTCTTTCAAGTTTCTTACTTTCTTTAAAAAAAACTGATTTTGTGTCTTGATTTTTGGTAATTTTGAACTTGATGGGATATATGGTAGGTTATGTTGATCATAGTTTATTGAGGTGGCTTGTGGGTTTTTGTTTCTGATCATATTGATATGAGATAAATTTCTAGCTGTGTGTGCGTGTTCACTGATCATTTTTGCGGGATTAGATTTGTGTTCATTTTTCTTACAAAGCTTATACGTTCATGATGCAGATCTTGTAAGTTTCTGCTATGATCAGGAATTTTTTCTATATTAAAGGTTGTTTTTTCTTATTTATTTATTTATTTAGTGTTGGGCTATTATTATGTTTTGTTATGATTGTTGTTATTTTTCGGTTGTCTGTGTTATTAAATCTAGGACTTTGATTCGTGGAACCATCTCTTTTCATCAAGCTTTATTGTTTAATTTGTCCATTGCTCCTTTTTGGTTGTTAGATTTCCTTACAAGTGGAAGGAAAATAAATGATGAATAGTGAGAACTCAAAGCTGTGAAGTTTAAACCTTTTGAGATGGGGAGCAAAATCCTCTCTTATCCGTAGATTTCTGATTTTTGATGCTGGTTTGGTTGAAGTATATTTTTGGACAAAATTGGTTGTATAAGGTGTACTGATTTATTTTGGGTACAATTTATTATTATTATTATTATTATCTAGCAAAAAGATAGGACTTGTAAAACCAGTTAGATCTTAACTTTATGGATTCTTCAAATCATTAGCTGTTAAAATCTCTGCTCTTGCAGAAGAGACCTGTGTAAAATGCTTCTGGTGATGATCTCCTGCTGTTATCTGAGGTGTTAATAGCTAGTTTTATTGGGGGGGTGGGTTTTTTGGTTACATGATGTTGGTGTTAAATAAATTAAACGCAGATTTGATGGGGTTTCTCTTTTAGTCTAAATTTGAGAAAATCAAAATTGATAAATTACTATCTTGTCAGACAATAAGCTCTATGTAGTAAATAATTATTGAATTGCAATATAACTCCAGGTTAGGAAAATTTTGCTTCAAATCTTGATTTCATTTTGTGATTCAATGCAAGTAAAATTAGATCTTTTTATCTATTTAAAGCCAAAATTCTTCTTGTCGTTGTCTGCTTTCTGCCTCATGAGTGTTGTTTCTCCTTTTTGATATCTTCATAGTCTTTGCTCATGCAGCAGCACGCACCTAAAGTAGCTGTGCCCGTGTGCTTAATATCTTTCCTTTTTTTTTTTGGTTGTTATTGAAGGTTCTACTGCTGTTAAATCTGCTGGATTCAGTGGACCTGCTGAAAAATCAGCCAAGAGGAAGAGAAAGAACCAGTTTAGAGGAATTAGGCAGCGTCCATGGGGAAAATGGGCTGCTGAGATTCGTGATCCCAGGAAAGGGGTACGTGTCTGGTTGGGAACATTCAATACTGCAGAAGAAGCTGCTAGAGCATATGATTCTGAGGCACGTAGAATTCGTGGCAAGAAAGCTAAGGTGAACTTCCCTGATGAAGCTCCATGTGCTTCAGCAAGGCATCCAATTAAGGAAAACTCACAGAAACGACTTACGAAGGCAAATTTAAGCCAGGATTTTAGTTACTTGAGCAACCCAGAAACGGATTATAATAATATGGGCTTTGTGGAAGAGAAACCACAAGTGAGCCAGTTTGGAATAATGAATTCTTTCCCGGCCATTGGAGATTCTGGGGTGACGCCCTTGACTCCTGACAATGCTTCTATGTATTTCAATTCTGACAAGGGGAGCAACTCATTTGATTGTGACTTTGGGTGGGGAGAACAAGGCCCTGAAATCTTGTCTGTTCTTGCAGCAACTCCAGAAGTTGATGAATCCGTCTTTGTGGATGCTAATCCTAAGAAGTTGAAATCATACTCTGAGAATGAAGTGCCTGTTGAAGAGAAGAATGGGAAATCTCTGTCCGAAGAGTTGCTGGCTTTTGACAATCAGTTGATGAACCTTCAGATGCCAGATCTTGTGGGTAACTGGGAGGCTTCTCTTGATAGCTTCCTTAATGGAGACACAACTCAGGATGGCACAAACGCAGTGGACTTGTGGAGCTTCGAAGACTTCCCCTCCATGGTTGGGGGAGTTTATTGAGCCAACTTTTCTGTGCTTGCTAGGTTTTGTAAATAATAAGGCTACATGTTAGTGAGTTTCATCTCTACAAGTTATTGTTTTACTCTATTATGAGTTTCATCGATAATTGCCTCCTTTCATTTTGCTGCTCGTAGGAATGGTTGTTTATCTGAGATGGGAATGGAGTACAACACAGCTGAACATGCTTAAAGCCTCGGTGTGGGAGAAGCGTTCTCAGGAGCTTTTTCCATATAAAAGTAGTACATTCGCTTTCCCGTTTTCATTACATTTTAAGTCATTGGACTTTGGAAGTTGGATTCTATGACTGTAATTTGACAATGTCGTGTGATTTATTTTGAGAACTGAAGCCTTAAATTTCAACTTTGTGGTTGGTTTTCCCCCGTGGCCATCATTTTTGAATCCTGATTAACCAGTACTTTGTATTGATAAATTCCTGAAAGAAAAAGTTGCTTGCCGTTATGGTTGAAAAGTCTCCGTATGTCCCAGATGCAAAGAATGATGGATGAAGTCAAATTAGGGCCATTTTCACTTTTCTTTTATTATTATAGATTATATCATTCTTATTTGCTTGCCCTTGCAGGTGGAAAGGTGATGGTGCTTGTGAAGGGTCATCATCTTTTTCCCTGATAGACATTTTTAAACACAGAAGGACATGGATCATCCAGGGCCATCTCCTTCTCTTTGAATGATTCATGTTGTTTTTAAATTCAACTCCTGCCTGGTGACTTGAGCTCGGGACTCGGGAGATTGATCCAATTTCCCGTCCACCGACTGCGTGGCACATAGTAAAAGGTGATAGTTTTCAGAAGGTTGTCGTGATATGCCGATGTCCCATCATCTTCCAGCTTTAAAGCCGAGTAGCTCCAAAACTGAGGTGGCGGATTAGAGGAGGGATCTGGGATGGGCCCCACTGTAATATTTTGGGAGATCACAATATCTAGGATTGCGAGCCCCCTCTCAGACTGTGAAGTCTGAAATAGTATAGTGGAAAAGAAAATGCCAAATAAAATGGGATTCGACGATGCGTAAGGTGTCTCGTGACGTTTTTGTTTTTTTAGCAACAAGTTTTGAGCTGCAAAAGCTGTAGCAGCATCGGCTATTAATCTCTCTAGCATGTGCCACTGCTTTCCCATTAGTGACTGCCGGGCTGAAAACTTCCGAACTGAGAACAGGAAGAGGTCCCACTGGCTCCTATCTCTTGTTACGAATGACTAAAATGCGCAGGCGACGCGAAGGAGACCAATTTTGAGATCGCATTTGAACAATCAAAACCATGACAGCTGCTGTTGAAGCTGAATTGAACTAGTTTGATAGGCTGATACAGTGGCTCCTCTGTTTTGATTAGTTGATACCAGTTATCTAGCTCGTGCCTAGCTGCGGGCAGGATGTTTTATTTTCCAGTGTTGCGTGTTTTTTTCTTGCACAAAAAATAAATTATAATTGCAAATAGATAATAAATACAAACAAAAGGTATTAATGAGAACTAAAGATTAAATTGAAAAATTAAGAGATAAAGATTTATCAAGATATATGAAATTATAATATGAATAATAAATTTAATTGTGTTGAATAACTTTGTTTTTTAAAATTAGTTTTTAATGGATTGGATAATCATAAAAAAGACAAATGAAAAAAAAACGAGTCAAATTAATCTTTTTTTTAATGAAAAAATAAAATAAAAATGTCTACACACATTGTTAATGTGTTTTCTAAGATATATATAAAGTGTTTTTTAAGAGAAATTTAATCATGAACTCAAAATCTAACATGGTGGATGATATGTTTTTATAAAAATATTAAGATGACAATATATTGTATCGATATAGGTAACACGAGTTATAAGATCATAATAATTCCATAAAAAACAAATGGAAAGAAATTACGATGCTCAATCCCTAATCCACTCAATAAAGTGATATTCAAATATAAAAAAACCCTAGTTAATCTTGGTTAACTTATCAAACCAATAACTCAAGTTATGCACCTCATTGGATTTAAACACCTTTTTTATTTCAAAAATTGTTTTTCATTTAATCAATACACTGACCATATGCATGGAACTTTTTATATATAAAATAACAACTTTTTAAAAAAATAAAAATAGAGTTGGTTTTTTTAAAGTTGGATTAAAAAAGAGGTTTTTTTTTTTAATCAAGTCAAATAAAAAAAAAACCTTTAAAAACAAAAACAAACAAACCAAGAAATGATGTATATTCATTTTTTTTTTAACTTTAAGAGGTTGAAAATATATTAAGATTTTTTTTAAAAAAACAAGCTAGACACGTGGGCCTATCCACGCATCTAGCCTGTAAAAGGCTTACCTCGCGCGCCAGGCCCATGAGCCACACCTTTTTTTTTTCAATATTAAAATCGTTTTCCCTTTTATTTTTATTTTAAAACAAAATTAAAGGGCTAGATGTGTCACTTTCCCTGTAATTAAAAAATAATAATAATGTAGATAACACATCATCATCTACTAGCCTAGTTTCGAGTAACCAAGAGTTGCTGAAAAACTCGGCATTAGTTTTTTTTTATCATAAAACTCATTTTTCAACATGTTGTCTACCCAAAACATGTAGAAAACACTATAGACACCTTGACAAATAATATAGGGCCTCAAATAACCTAAAAATCGGTCCGAAAAACTCAAAATCAATCAAAAATGAAAACAACTACTTGATGTCAAATCTATATGTCAAATTTATTTTTAATACATTTTGAAGGTAAAAAAACACTTAAGTGGAACTACTTTCATTGAATGAAACTCATTAACACCAAATCATTCATTTTAATAGTCAGAATCGTGTCAACTAATTATTTCCCCTCTTTATCGATGGAATCCAGTGACATTCTCTTTTCTTTGTCAAACTAGAGACTGAAAACTAAGAAAAATGATGTTTTGGATCAAAATTAACTTTTCTTAAAATTTTAAAAATCAAGAGATCTAATATTTATAATTTAAAAAGTATGAGGATTTTAATGAATGTTTCGGCAAAATTTCAAAAGCACTATCTATTCCCTTTATTGTTTTAAATTTGATCATCTGTCTTTTAACCTTGTTTTTTCTTAACCAAAATAACTAAAATTGTCTTTCAATTTTTTCCCATAAAGGTTAAAAAAAAAAAAGTTTTGGGATGAAAAAAATACAAACTATGTCAATCCACGACACAATAAATCTGCATCTATAGTGGCATGGACTATAGTGTTTTGCCCATATCTTTTAATTTATAGTTATAGTTAATGCTCTATTATTGCTGTAGTACCCTCCCATGGTGTTCAATGCTCAACTGATGAGCCGAGTTCCGAAGACTTGTGGCCTTGTGTTCTGTTGGTCATCAAAATTGAAGTTATAGGTTATAAGAGCATCTCCAATGAAAAATTCTATTTTGAAGAGCTAAATTAATAAAATAGCATTTTGAATAGTATAAATATGACTTTTTTTTATCATATCTATTCCAATGGAAAAAAGTCATTTGAAGAGCCAATTATATTGGAGTGGAAGAAACAAGTGTTTTATTATTTCTTAATAAGTTTGATGTTATTTTTTTTCCACATGACTACATTTAATTAGTTTATTTTTTTAGTGGCCCCACTTTGTTGGTTTTAGCTTTTTTGAAAGATATGTAGGAATAACATTTGTGGGAGAGAAAATACATTTTAATATTTTGTTTAGCACTTCCTTTGGAGTGTGCAAAATAAACATAAAAGAGCCAAAATAATATTTTTTAATATTTAGCTTTCCATTTAGCACACCCGTTGAAGATGCTTTAATGGAAGATTGTCGGTGCTTTTTTTTTTTTTTGGGGGGGGGGGGTCCAATTTTAGTGTTATGTTTTGAGGCATAAAACGACGCATGACATATGAATAATATGACAAGAGTGAGAAGCCCTACCTCCTGAAACATTAATTAATTTTGGTTGTTTGTCGCGTATTTGATATCACTAATCTCTGTGTCAATTTTTGTGTAGAAAACAATCCATGTCTCTAGTTTTTTTCAAAATATACTATTTTTGTTAAGACTAAAGGAATATCATAAGAATTTAACTCATCACAAGTTGACTGGAGGAACATGCTACCTTAACCATAAGTCCATTATACTATCTTACCACCTGGAGAAGAATCTTAATTGTGCAAACAAGCTAACCAATAATGCTGGGCTCGGTTTGATTAGTACTTAAAAGTGCATTTTTATCAAGGTTTTATATCATCATTTTGCACTTGAAGTATCAATAACTCCTTAACTAAAGCATGCTTTATAATAACATATCTAATAATATAAGATACCTTTAATTTATGGTAAATGTTCATCTTAAATGCAGGCCTATCACATAGATGAAAGAATTGATTGATGAGTTGAAGTACTGAAATTGAAAGGACAAAGAGATGGCCAAACTTAGAAAAGAGATGCTGGTGCAGTTCAAACTGGAACACTGTTCGGTAATTGCGTCATATCTGGAGCTGTAGATCTTGGATTTAGGTCCATTTTATATGGATGGAAATATAAGACATAGGCCTACAACTTTCATGTGAAGCCCAAGATTTAAAAAGGCCGTTTTCAAGTCCAAATTGAAGCAACAACAAAGAAGTCCGAATCTGTCCTGCAGCCCAGACACTGTTTAGTGTTCAGCCCATATCTCGAGTTCTAGAAGTCCAAATGATCTCAAATTTTTACCCTGGAAAGATGAGACAATTATCTAGAACTTTCATGATTTAAGTTTGTTCAAATTATGACGTCATCAATGACGTTTTTGGCAGACAAGAAGATAAGGATTGTCACCAAGTCAAGATGTGGCCACTCACTCATCAATTAGTCAACAAATCAATAGTTCCGAATTTTGGCCTATAAAAGGAGGCATTTGCCATGTATTGAGGCATCTTGGTTTTCAGATCAAGATCATGCTCTTGCTCTCTCTTTATATTTTGTAATGCTTAAGTTTTGCTTATATTAATTTCTTGCTTATGCTTTTCATTTCCTTTCCTTGTTTCTTTATGTTTCTTTCTTTCATTATGTGTTGCTAAGTTAATTATGTCAAGGTGAAAAGGGTACACTAATGGTGTAAGAATAAGTATAATATAAACTTAACATGGACCTTAATGTTGGATACTAACATGCTTTATATTTGTTATCTTGTTCACTTTTAATACTTTGCTTGTTAAATGGTTAATCTAGATTTATGTTGTATAACACTTGGTACAACAAATACTTGGCACTTTCATAGCCCATACTGTATGGTATAACCGACACCTGAGCTATGAAAGGAACTTGATTTGTTGTTAACATAAGTTATAATCATGAATGCCTGACAACATTTACAAGTATTAGCATTATTCGAATAAGATAACTAATGTAATCATGTTAACAATTTATAATCTGATTGGAACCTCCTTTGTGTGTGGTTTCCAATTGAATAAAAAGAGTTTATACTATACTTGTTTGAAATACCATTAGTGGATCCTCTAACCTTGACATTTGTTGTTATCATTGTTTAATCCTTACGTTAATCTTCCATCTCAAAGTTCTCATCAACTTCTTCCTCTTCTTCTTCACTATTATTATTATTGTTGTTATTGTTGTTGTTGTTGTATTATTGTTATCTATAATTTATACAATTAACCTCCATGTGGTTCGACCCCGGTCTTGCTGGGTTATTTATTACTTCGACACTCCTGCACTTGGGAGAAGACATCAATCTTTTGGTCGTGTCAAGTTTTTGGCGCCGTTGCCGGGGAGGTAAATTCTTGTACAAATTATAGTATTTATTTTATTTTCTCTTTTCTTTTTTCTTGTATTTAACTTTGTTTCTTTTGTGTTGTTTCTTTTTCTATTGTTTTTCTTTTCTTTCTTTTATTCTTTTCCTGCACGTGCATGAGAGTGTGGTCACGTACATTAAGTGGTAGACTTTGTAGGGTATCCTCATCATTTTCAGAAAATATGGCCGAAGAAGATAACCAATCGCTTCACAATGAGAATAATGAGAATATTCGGGTTAGAACTATTAGAGACCACATGAATCCCACAAGAACAAGTGCACCCTCATGCATAGTTTTTCCCCCTGATGCATCTCATTTTAATTTTAAGCCAGGCATTATTCAACTTTTACCTTCTTTTCATGGTTTAGATTTAGAAAATCCATACTTGCATTTAAGGGAATTTGAGGAGGTCTGCAACACGTATAATGACTCAAATTGTAGCATGAACACCATTAGGTTAAAGCTTTTTCCTTTTTCATTAAAAGATAAAGCTAAAACTTGGCTACAAAATTTGAGACCTGGATCTATTCGTGCTTGGGATGAAATGCAACAACAATTTTTAAAGAAGTTTTTTCCATCCCACAGAACAAACTCTTTCAAAAGACAAATCATTACTTTCTCTCAAAAACCAGGAGAAACATTTTACCAATGTTGGGATAGATATCGAGACTTGCTTAATACTTGCCCCCATCATGGTTTTGAAACATGGAGATTAGTTTCACATTTTTATGAACGGTTAACTCCTAGAGATAGGCAAATGGTTGAATTGATGTGCAATGGAACTTTTGAGGATAAAGACCCTAATGAAGCCATGGAATACCTAGAGTTACTAGCTGAAAATGCGCAAAATTGGGACACTACAGGAACTTATGAGGCACCAAGTAAAACTCAACCTCATACATCTAGTGGAGGTATGTACAACCTTAGGGAAGATCATGACCTCCAAGCCAAGTTTGCATCTTTAGCTAGAAAAGTCGAGGCACTAGAATTAAAAAAGAGTGGTCAAGTAAAATCTGTTCAAGACATTGTGTGTCAAATTTGTGAAACCAATGAACATTCAACCAATGACTGTCCAACTTTGCCCTCTTTTAAAGAATGTCTCCATGAACAAGCCCATGCATTAAACAGTTTCCAAAGGCCCAACCATAACCCATATTCGCAAACATACAACCCTGGTTGGAGAAATCACCCAAATTTCAATTGGAAGAGTGATAACAATAATGCACAAACTTCACAGCCACCGTTTCAAGCACACCATAATTTCCAAAATTTTCATGGATATGCACCTCCTTATGCTCCCCCTCCTAGAAGAAATCTTGAGGAAACATTACATGCATTTATGGAAAAGCAAGAGGCAATTAACACTCAACTTGCTCAAAGCATGACAGATTTTAAAGATACTCTTGCAAAATTGACACCTGCTCTCAGTTTCCAAGAGAAAGGTAAGTTTCCATCTCAACCACAACAAAATCCCAAGGGGCAATACAATGCGAATGCAAGTAGTTCTGGAAGCCAACACATGGATCAAGCCAAATCAGTCATCACTCTTCGCAGTGGTAAGATTATTGAAAAACCCAGTCTTGAACCTTGTGAGAATGATCATGAGTCAATCTCTGAGGGTAAGGAAGGGGTTGAATCTGATCATTGCAAAGAAAAGACTGATTCTCCGCCAGCACTTCCATTTCCTCATGTCATGACCAAACAAAGGAAAGTTAATCACAACTCTGAAATCTTTGAAACTTTCAAACAGGTAAGGATCAATATACCTTTGTTGGATGCTATTAAACAGGTTCCTTCTTATGCTAAATTTTTGAAAGATCTGTGCACTGTGAAGAGAAAATTGAATGTGAAAAAGAAAGCCTTTTTAGCCGAACAAGTAAGTGCCATTCTTCAGAACAATAATGCATTGAAATATAAAGACCCTGGTTGTCCTATAATTTCTTGCTTTATTGGAGAACATAAAATTGAAAGAGCCTTACTTGATCTTGGAGCTAGTGTGAATTTACTTCCATATTCAGTTTTTCAAAGTCTCAATCTAGGTGAGTTAAAACCAACTTCTGTGACTCTTTTACTTGCCGATAGATCTGTAAAAGTGTATAGAGGAATAGTTGAAGATGTGTTAGTACAAGTCGATAAATTCATTTATCCGGTGGATTTTATTGTCTTGGACACACAACCTGTTGAAGCATGTAATTCATTTCCTGTTATTTTAGGACGTCCGTTTCTTGCAACTTTTAATGCATTGATTAATTGTAGGAATGGACTGATGAAGCTATCATTTGGGAACATGACATTGGAGATGAATATTTTCAACATTTGCAAGCAACCTGGAGATGATAATGATTTACAAGAAGTAGATTCTATTGAAGAATTAGTTTATGATCAACTTGAATCTACTTTGAGTAAAATTGAATTGGATGAATCTGAAGATTTGCAAATGATTTATTATCAGGAAGAAATCACAGATGAAAAAGACACCGAAAATGTTGATGCGGATCTTTTGTCAAAAGTGACAACAGATTCGACATCCGACATCACACCAATCGATGATTACTTTCCTGATGAATCCTTACTTTCTCTTAGTTCAATGCCTTGGTTTGCTAAAAATATCAATTTTCTTGCTACAGGAGATTTGCCAACTCATTGGAGTACCGAAGACAAAGGTAAGTTTTTGAACGAAGTAAAGAACTTTTATTGGGATGACCCTTATTTATTCAAATATTGTCCTGATCAAATATTTCGAAGATGCATTCCTGACAATGAGGTAAGTAATGTCATTAAACTTTGTCATTCTGAAGCATGTGGGAGTCATTTCTCGTAAAAAAAGACAGCTGCGAAAATTTTACAAAATGGATTTTACTGGCCCACCATGTTCAAGGACTCACATGCATTCTGCAAGACTTGTGAAAATTGTCAAAAGTTGGGATCTATTTCAAAACGTCACATGATGCCTTTAAATCCTATTCTTGTCATTGAGATCTTTGATTGTTGGGGTATAGATTTCATGGGTCCATTTCCTCCATCATTTGGTTTCTTGTACATATTAGTCGCAGTAGATTATGTTTCAAAATGGATAGAGGCAATTCCAAGTCGAAACAATGACCATAAAACAGTGATAAAGTTCTTGAAAGAAAATATTTTGAGTCGATTTGGAATCCCTCGAGCCATGATAAGTGATGGTGGAACACATTTCTGCAACAAGCCATTTGAGTCTTTAATGAAGAAATATGGAATCACACACAAAGTTGCCACCCCTTATCATCCTCAGACAAGTGGACAAGTAGAGCTTGCTAATAGGGAGATCAAACAGATCTTAGAGAAAACAGTGAACCCTAATAGGAAAGACTGGTCTTTAAGACTTAATGATGCACTTTGGGCTTATCGAACTGCTTATAAAACATCATTAGGTATGTCACCTTATAGACTAGTCTATGGAAAACCTTGTCATTTGCCTGTGGAACTGGAACATAAAGCTTATTGGGCTATCAAAGCTTTCAATTCAAACCTTGATGATGCTAGTCAGCTGCGTAAGTTACAAATAAATGAGCTTGAGGAAATAAGAAATGATGCATATGAGAATTCAAAAATTCATAAAGCAAGAATAAAAGAATTTCATGACAAGAGAATCTTGAGAAAAACATTTGATGTTGGTCAAAAAGTTTTGCTTTATAATTCTCGACTCCATTTATTTCCTGGAAAGCTAAGATCAAGATGGAGCGGTCCTTTTATTGTGAAACATGTGTATCCATATGGGGCCTGTGATATCGAGAATCCAAAGAATGACAATGTTTTCAAGGTAAATGGGCATCGTTTGAAAGTTTACTTTGACAATTTTTCAGTTGAAAATGACTCTACTGAATTGAGTGATCCTGTATATAAAGAATGATTCTTTTTCTCACATTGTTTTGTGTTTCGTTTTGGTGTGAATTTTGTTTTGCTAGTCTCTCTCACCCCGGTCAAATGGCGGATAACGGTACTCCGTGACTTCATTCGGTTCTTTCAGTTTCCCATAATAACTGATATTTGTATATATTGTGCAATTCTTGGCTCTTTCTCTCTTCTTTGACTCTCTTCTCCAATTCTCATTGAAAATGGACACCACTCTTGAAAAATTGAAAAAGTACTTTCCCGCTCTGCCTCAGAATGCGATTACAAAAATTTACCTTGCTAGGTGTGCAAGATTGAGGTTGTTAATGAATCATGGAATTCCTGAGGATATTCGCTGGCTGATTGAAGCAAAGGTCCGATTATCAGGTGAGTCCTCCAATTCTTTCATTTCACACATGCCTGGAACAGGTAAAAGCACTTTTGCAAAGAAACGTCGTGCAAAACGACTGAAAGTCTGTCACCGATGTGCCAGATGGACTTGTAATGCAACATGTCGTTCTTTAGGAATGGTATCTATAAACCGTGAAGATAAAATACAATTCATTAAGGATGGCCTGAGTAAGGGGTCTTTAGATAATCTTTTGTTGACCCTTGAGACGCATCCTAGTGGAGATGTGCATCGTGCAATTCATGATTTATGGCCCCATTTTCATAAAGAACATGATCGACTTAGTCTTGGGAATCTGACTAAAAAAGACCCTGTTTGCCAGTTTTTAAGAAAACTGGATGGGAAGCCTATCCCCGACCCATAGAGGGCGTTTAAGCCGTTCTTGGACGTAAAACCAAGGGAAGATGTGAGCCACAATCACAACTACCTGTACATACACATGCTTTTCAAAATAAATAAATAAATAAATACATAAAGAGAGAGAGAGTGTGTGAGACTCCAGCTGGCCTATATCTAGGTGATATGATTGCATTTTCAAATCCTCATCTATAAAATCTTCTCTTCCTTCCCCTCATTTCTACTCAACCCTTACATTAGACAGATATAGAAGTGTGTAGAAATGGCAGGTCCCTCAAGTTATCACATAAAAAATATTTGTGTTTTTGGTGGATCCAGTCCTGGGAAGGAAATAGCTTTTTTGGAAGCAGCAAATCATCTTGGTCAGGTACTAGCTGAGAAAAAGATTCATTTAGTGTATGGGGGAGGCAGCCTTGGGTTAATGGGGGGTGTGGCAATAACTGCATTTTTAGGAGGTAGTCAAGTTTTGGGGGTCGTCCCCGAAGCTTTAACAAAAGGGGACATCATTGGAAGAACAATTGGAGAGGAACTACAGGTCTCCACAATGTCTGATCGATTGAATGCAATGTTTAACCATGCTGATGCCTTCATTGCCTTACCAGGTGGTTTGGGCACATTGGAAGAGATCTTTCATATTTCCTCTTGGGCCCAACTTCACATTCACCATAAACCTATAGGTTTGCTCAATGTTAATGGTTTTTATGATAATTTGTTGTCTTTTCTTGATCAAGGTGTGGAACAGGAATTTCTAACATCTTCGGCACGACAAATCATAATCTCTGCTGCTACTGCTGAACAATTGATCGACAAACTACAATCTTTCACCCCGGTAATTGATCCTTCCATGAGTCGTATAAATTGGTCAACTACAGAAAGCCGTAAAAAGCTTAGATTGGATTTGAGCCTTCGTTTGTGAATCCTTGTGTCTTTTGGTTTTATTATTAGCATATTATTTTGTTTTGTTATTTCTTATATTTGTTTAAGTGTGTTTCAGGTTTGTCAGTGTTCGTTGTTTCAGGTGATGTCTTCTATACTCTGTCTTTCTACCTTAGGACATTGAGGACAATGTCTCGTTTTGGTTGGGGGGAGAGGGTAGTAGTAATTAAAAAAAAAAAAAAAACCCATTTGGCTAAACTGTTCTTACTAGGATGGCAGAGTAAGGGGGAATTTTAGTGACTCTTGAGACGCATCTTAGTAAACATTTTCCAATGGTTATTTGCAATATTCATAACAAGGCCTATTAGAATACTTCTTGAAATATTCAGGTTTACAAACTCTCGCATTATTATCACTTGATTCTGCTCATATACTCATTTAACAAGTATTCTTAAACCTTCATTTTCACACACACACTTTAACATATGATTGTGGGTTGCACATTGGATTATTACATTATTTATGTTCTTTTGTTAAAGGTAACAACTAAGGGATAGGGATAGTCTATAATTTGCAAAAAAAAAAAAAAACAAAAAAAAAAACAAAAAAAAAACAAAAAAAAAAAGAAAAAAAGAAAATGATGATAATAAAAACGTAGATAAGTTTGATTTCGTAGCCTCCCTAACCTAAGCAATTAAGCCCGAAGGGCTGTTTTAACACCTAATACCCTAAAGTCAACTGACTTGGGAGCTATTGGCCCAAAGCTTGTTACATGGGTTAAGGAGAAAAGCTTAAGGGAATCAAACATTGCACTATCTACGTATCAGTATCTGCAACCCGAGTTACTAAGCTCGTAGGGGTGTCTCAACACCTAATGCCCTAAGACCAACTGGTCTGGGAGTCATTAGCCGAAAGCTCGTTACATGGGTTAAAGATGCATTGTGTATATATATATATTAAAAAAAAAAAAAGAAGATAATAATCCCAACCCAAGGAAGTTAACCTTAAACATTAGAACATAATATTGTTTTCTTCCAATAAAAGCCCCATCATCTATGTTTTCATACATTGAACACATAAAAAGGAAGGTTTATTAATATCTTGTTTAAGAGGTATTGAGCAGATATATAAATTTAATGAGAGTTTGTTTATCTGGATAGATTAATGGAAGTTGAATGATGAATGCCTTGCTTTGTGGAATTTGCAAATAGTTTTTCTATTTTAACGCTTTGATTACTAGGGACTAGTAATAAGCTGGTTGGGGGGTGTGATTAGTACTTAAAAGTGCATTTTTATCAAGGTTTTATATCATCATTTTGCACTTGAAGTATCAATAACTCCTTAACTAAAGCATGCTTTATAATAACATATCTAATAATATAAGATACCTTTAATTTATGGTAAATGTTCATCTTAAATGCAGGCCTATCACATAGATGAAAGAATTGATTGATGAGTTGAAGTACTGAAATTGAAAGGACAAAGAGATGGCCAAACTTAGAAAAGAGATGCTGGTGCAGTCCAAACTGGAACACTGTTCGGTAATTGCGTCATATCTGGAGCTGTAGATCTTGGATTTAGGTCCATTTTATATGGATGGAAAGATAAGACATAGGCCTACAACTTTCATGTGAAGCCCAAGATTTAAAAAGGCCGTTTTCAAGTCCACATTGAAGCAACAACAAAGAAGTCCGAATCTGTCCTGCAGCCCAGACACTGTTTAGTTTTCAGCCCATATCTCGAGTTCTAGAAGTCCAAATGATCTCAAATTTTTACCCTGGAAAGATGAGACAATTATCTAGAACTTTCATGATTTAAGTTTGTTCAAATTATGACGTCATCAATGACGTTTTTGGCAGACAAGAAGATAAGGATTGTCACCAAGTCAAGATGTGGCCACTCACTCATCAATTAGTCAACAAATCAATAGTTCCGAATTTTGGCCTATAAAAGGAGGCATTTGCCATGTATTGAGGCATCTTGGTTTTCAGATCAAGATCATGCTCTTGCTCTCTCTTTATATTTTGTAATGCTTAAGTTTTGCTTATATTAATTTCTTGCTTATGCTTTTCATTTCCTTTCCTTGTTTCTTTATGTTTCTTTCTTTCATTATGTGTTGCTAAGTTAATTATGTCAAGGTGAAAAGGGTACACTAATGGTGTAAGAATAAGTATAATATAAACTTAACATGGACCTTAATGTTGGATACTAACATGCTTTATATTTGTTATCTTGTTCACTTTTAATACTTTGCTTGTTAAATGGTTAATCTAGATTTATGTTGTATAACACTTGGTACAACAAATACTTGGCACTTTCATAGCCCATACTGTATGGTATAACCGACACCTGAGCTATGAAAGGAACTTGATTTGTTGTTAACATAAGTTATAATCATGAATGCCTGACAACATTTACAAGTATTAGCATTATTCGAATAAGATAACTAATGTAATCATGTTAACAATTTATAATCTGATTGGAACCTCCTTTGTGTGTGGTTTCCAATTGAATAAAAAGAGTTTATACTATACTTGTTTGAAATATCATTAGTGGATCCTCTAACCTTGACATTTGTTGTTATCATTGTTTAATCCTTACGTTAATCTTCCATCTCAAAGTTCTCATCAACTTCTTCCTCTTCTTCTTCACTATTATTATTATTGTTGTTATTGTTGTTGTTGTTGTATTATTGTTATCTATAATTTATACAATTAACCTCCCTGTGGTTCGACCCCGGTCTTGCTGGGTTATTTATTACTTCGACACTCCTGCACTTGGGAGAAGACATCAATCTTTTGGTCGTGTCACGGTTCATCACATTATATGGGTTAACCCATGGCTCATTAAACGGTCGAAGAACTTAAGCCCAACACATGTTGCCAAACTAACTTAGCAATCAAACTATTTTTTCTGGGCAAACACTAATATAAAGACATGACATGGATGTTTCATCGAAAAATTCAGGTTCTTTGTGTTGCCTAGAATTCCATAATGCGTGTTCTTTCAAGACCTGTATTTTCTTTGTATTGTTTTTCTTTCTTTTCATAGTCATAGCCATAGGGATAACTGCTTTCGTTGTTATTTTTATTTGAAAGCCTCAAGAGCAAAGTTTTTCTCTGGAGACGATAAAAGTAGAATCATATAAACTCATTGCTTACTCCAATTCAACACTCTTTGTTTCATTTGTTGTCTCTTTGATCCTAAACGCTAAAAACCATAACAAATTTGGCATAAAATATAGCCCTTCAAGGCTTCATATTCTCCATGAAGGAATTCCAATAGGATTAATTTGAGTTCCTCAGTTTTATCAACCCACTCATAGTTGTAATATTGGTATAACGACACAAATTTCTCTCCCGTGTTTAAATGTCTCCCATATTTTTGATCAAGGTGCCTCAAAATCAAAGGCGAGGAAGAATGTTGTACAAATGAAAATATTAGGCGATGTTAGACTCTAATTGCGGTTATCTAGTCTAACATTGCCTAGGATCAAGGTTTGTTCCCCTGCATGGCATTTTATTAAGTGAAACCAATTAAGGATATGAAACAAATTGCATTGAAATGATATAAGAAATATTTCCTTATCTTCATAGCCTATAAAAATTAAAGGGTAGAGGAGTTTGTTTCTCTACTTTGTGTATTTAAATTCTATTATATCCATCCAAGTCCAGAGAATGATTTAACATTTCAGCCTTTTCCCTGTATCTCATAACCTTTCAATCGACTTCTATGTTTTCAGGTTGCCCTGAAATGTGACATAGATTTCAACTATACAGAGTTTGCACTCAAAGATCAACTTTTTATAATGAAAGAAGTTCAAGATCTTATAGTATGTATTTTTCTTATCATATATTGTCTCTATTTTACCCATTTTAAGGCTTCTTATCTTCTAAGATTACCAATATGCAATTCCCACTTTTCAGGCATCTTTTCCTGTTAATTCTGAATCAATCTCCAAGAAGTGCACATTAGCTTTGTATTTATAAAGATGGCAAAATTCACTCAATAGCAAGGATTCATATACATAAGATAAAAGTATACACATATTATTGTGCTGATATGTTACTCTACCACTAACCATCAAGCTAGTGATTTCTCTAACATCTCAAAATTGATCTTAATTAATCGACTTTAACAGATTTGAGATAAGTCTCTTAGGTAAATTTGAGGTAAGTCTCTGGATATTTTGCTCCTGTATACTTAACAAATTTAGGAGATTTGAATTTTTTAGGAATCTTAACATATATATTTCTCTAGGTTTAAATGAATCATACGAGTCTCTATCTTTTGTGGTTATACTGAATACACCATTTAGCTTATCCTTAAGCCTTGATAACAATCAATGGAATGACCCATTGCTCCACTATCATAATTGCATTTGGAATTTTCATTGTACCATTTAGGAAATGGTGGTTAGATGGGTTTAAATGGTTAATGCATTATTTGATGAGTATTCAAGAGGGTTTGATAAATATCCTTAATAAGAATTGGAAGGGGAGAATACTTCTCTTGACATTTTCTTTTATGATTTGGATTTGGATTGTTATGATAACCAAGTTGAAACAAAGGCAAGTTGTTTTGTTTATTTTATTTGTAGCAATCTATTGTGAATTTTGAGGCAGAACAACATAAATCTTTGATGAACTAGGGGCATTATAAAAAAATTGCAAACTTTAATTAACTAGATAAGAATTTTGATAAGGGTTTGTGGAGGGACATAGAGCATATTCATAGTGAACTTCTTAGTATTGGCTTCTATGTGTGGGGGCCTCCCTTCAAAGTGAATGATTCGTCTTAGCAAATTAGTTAACTGAGCCATTTACGTTCTCAAAAGTTATCTTGCTTCTGCACAAGTTAAACTTCCTTTTTATCTTCTATTTGATTCTTGGAGATCTTGTTAGGAGTTGATGTTTTGGGGTGGGTTTATATTTCTTATTCAAAACAAGAAAAAAACACAATGTTGCAATGCCTATAAACATGGGATGCTTACGAAAAAGGGTAAATTACATATGGGTTTGCCCTTCAAGGGTGATAATGATTGTCATCTATAGATTCGAAAACTTGATTTTATCATTACACCAACGAGGGAATCTATATCTATCTCAATCAATTTGTAATAGCTAAGACTTTTTTAGAATCTATATGACGACCATTTGCCACCCAAAAGTCCTAGAATTCAGGATGCTATATGTCAAGCTTTCTTTGTTGCAATTTATAGATGATACATACATTCTAATGTTATGTGTACTTATTAAGTGAACATGGATATGTTTTATATTTGTTTTTAAAAGGGTCTCAGATTTGTCCAATGACAGTCCTTGTAAGGACATTATGGTGGCATTACAAGAAGCAATTAGGGCACATATGCCTATAATTACCAAGTAAGCACTCAGATATAATAGGCAGCAACATGGTTTTCAAGTGTAACAAAATCCTTTAATGTTCTAAAATCCTTTTCTTACAAGGATTCTTTGGATTGATAACAACCTCATGTTCATGTGATCCACATGCAAGAAAAACAAATCCTTAAAAGCCAAAGAATCAAGTTTGATAGGAGTGTGACACAAAGATTACATGAACCAAAGCACTAACAATATTGGAATATGAACCCCACCCAATGAATAGCGAATCACAAACGAGAAGTATAAGGAAGAATGCCACAAAGTCAGTTATAGTTTGATAAGTCCGATTGTTCTTTGTTTAACCAAAGATAAAAGTGTTGCATCATTTAAAAAACAAGTTTATTAAAAACATCACGGTTGAAAAGCTAAAACCTAAGTACAAGTTAAATAACCTTATTTATAATAAGCAAGAACAACCTAAACAATTCTAGAAAAATAATAAAAGAGTTCTAAATAAAAAAGGAAAAAAATAAATTCTAAATCAACTAGGAAACTAATATAAATCTCATATAGTAGTTTATAGACCTTATCGCAAGGCTTTTCTGATGTCGGATTGATATGATATTTAGCTATATATAAAGTATAACCTCTAAAAAGGTATGGTAAAATTTCAATTCGTTTCATCTGTTGATAAAAATTATGCTTGATAGTATAGAATTATGTAATAGGAAAAATCAGCCGTATAATCTTTGTAAGAAAATGATTTTAGAACATTAAAGCATTTTGCCACACTTAAAAACTATGTTACTGCCCATTAAAGATTCTTGTAGAAGTAGAAAAAGTCCCAAAATTAGTTGTTGAATATCCTTGCATTATTAGAAAAAGAATCATGTCCAAATAGAAAGTCTAGAAGTCAAAAGGTAACAAATAACAAAATTTATATTGTATCTGCTGACCTGTATTGCGATACATTTTAGAACTCCAATTGACCTCAAAAATTAAATTAATATAAAAAGTGTCTAAAAACTCATGGTAAAATTTTAGCCCGATCCAACGATCAGATTGAGAGTTATGCTTGACAGAGTAAAATTGAACAGTTGGCACAATTACATTAGAATCCGAATTTCCTTCATCAACATTTTCTTGGATCGTATCATTTCCTCTCTTTTCAAGATGATTTATCCTCGAATAACTCATAGGTACAATGGATGTTTTATAAGACTCTTGTTTAAGCCTTCAAAACTCTTTTCTTGCTAACACTTGCATCCAACAACTTTGTATAAAAGCAATAGCCCTTCTCTTTCGCCTTTCATCATTTCGGCATTGTTGTTCCTCTTTCTCTAATGATTTGCATTCATAGAACAATTCTTTTAACTTAGCAAATTATTTTCTTAAAACCCCAAACATACAGGATTGGTCTTTGCATTCTTGAGTGAGAACCCTTCTCCGTTCTCTCTCCCTCAATGAATACATGCCACCTATAAGAAAATGAGACAAAAGACAAGTAATATATGATATAAAAACACTATAGGAATTTTGATCCAAAATTTGAAATTATAGGTACCCAATTGATTTTAATGAGATCAAACCTAAGAAATTCAATTTACCTTGTTACCCAAATGAATAAACCCCTATCAACATGAATTTGTGATCTTTTTTATTTCTTTTTTTACTCCAAATAGATATTCTGGACAAAATAAGATGTTAGACACTTTTTTTTTTATCAAATGACCTTTAACGCAAAATTAGACAGTAACAAAAAAAGACAAAGAAAAAAAATCAACCAAATAGAACTTTAATCAAATTAGACCCAAAACGAGACACAAAGAAAAACAAGAAGAAGAAATACATGGAAACAATTTTAAACAATGAAAATAAAGAGGATGTAACTTAATAAGTAAAGTTAAGCTTTGATACCAACTGATATGAACCCCGTGATCACTTGGTTACGTAAGCCACATACAAGAAATACAAATCCCAGAAAGTTAAAGAATTAAGTTTGATTGAAGTATGACACAGAGATTATCTGAATCAAAGCACCAACACTATTGAAATATGAACCCTCACCCAAATATTAGTGAATCGCGAACGAGAAGTACAAGGAAGAATACTACAAAGTCAGTTATACTTTGATAAGTTCGATTATTCTTTGTTTAACCAAAGAAAAAAATATTGCATCACGTAAAACACAAGTTTACATCATGGCTGAAAAGCTAAAACCTAAGTACAATCTAAATAACCCTATTTATAATAGATAAAAATATCTTAAACAATTTTGAAAAAATAATAAAAGAGTTCTAAATAAAATAGAAAAACAAATCCTACATCAATTAGGAAACAAATATAAATCAAGTACATTAGTTTATGGACCTTATTGTAAGGCTTTCCTGATGTCGGATTGATCTGACATTTTAACTCGATATAAGGCAGGACCTCTAGAAATGTATGGTAAGATTCCAATCCGATCAAACAATTAAATAAAAAATTGTGCTTGTTTGCATAAAACTATGCAATAGAAAAAATTAGCCCATTAAAGAAAAAAGATTTTAGAACATTAAAGGATTTTTTCACATTTGAAAACTATGTTGCTGCCCATTAAAGATCCTTATAGAATTAAGAAAAGTTTCAAAATTAGCTGTTGAATATCCTTGTATTATTAGGAAAAAAAATCTTTTCTAAATAGAAAGCCCATAAGTCAAAAGACAAAAAATAACAAAATTTATATTGCATCTGTTAACTTGTATCGCAATACCTTTTAGAATTTTGATTGACCTGAAATTTTAATCCGATGTAGAAAAATACTTTGGGAAACTCCTGGTAAAATTTCATAATGATCTAACAGTCAGATTGACAGATGTGCTCGATAGCATAAAACTGTACAATATGCACAATTACTCTAGAATTCAAATTTCCCTATTTAACCCTTTCTTGGATCATATCATATTCCATTAAAAAAAGAAGAAGAAGAACATAAGAAAGTTGGAGGATTAAATTGAGAAAACTGACTTGAGGACTGCCACATTCCTAGATACTACTTACTCAAAGATTACTCCTAAGATCAAGCTTATAAAACTGTTATTAAGCCCTTTTAAAGGTCTGGTTGTCAACTTCCTAAACCCCTTTTCACTCTTGTAAGTCGAACTAGTGAATGGAATGGTACTAAATATCATAATTTCTAGTGTTAATCTGGACCCACCTTGGCTGTTGTTATTGCTATTAAAAGCCTTTTGGTTAAATGTCCTTTCCTTTTCATTATCTTCTTCATAGAGTGTCTAGACAACTCCAGGAACTTTGCTTTTCCTGTAAGCTGAAATCTTGGCTTGCTATTGACACCAAAACACCACTATTATCATAACTGTTATGTTCTTTTTTTTTTCCCCTTCTCTTACTATCTTTCCCTTGTTATTCAACTCTACTATGTCTTTTTGTTGTTGTTGTTATAATGTATGTCTCTCTTTTCTTTTTATTATTTCTTCTTACCTTTTTAATATGTTAAGACAAAGTGAAGGTTTAAACTATGAAAGATGAAGTTGGTAGGGTTTTGTGTTTGAGCTATGAAGGCTTGGGGGGAGGGTTGTAATGGAAAGAAATGCTTGGTGCTTGGAATGGCTGCGGAGAGGTGAGAGGCTTGGGATCATTGTGTTTTTTGTTTTTGCTAAAGGCCTATGTTTTTCATCCTCCCTACTTGCCAAAATTGGTAGCTTGGAGAGTTATGAAAGCAAGCTCAAACCTTTTGATCTAACAGAGGGCAAAGTTAATGGATATGGTTGAAGGGGTTTTTAGATGGTAGAAATGATGATGTTTGAGTGATATAGGTTATGATTTTTATAAGGGGCTGGGATAATGCTCGTTCAAGGTCGTGGTTATTTCTTGGAATAATAAGGTTGTTATGGGGAGAAATGATGGTGAAGGCTAGTATATGGTGTACTAATGCTCGGGGAAAAAGGAATAAGCTACTGGCTTTAAAAAAAATGAAGGAGAAGAAAAGGAAAAAGGGTGTTGTCATCATTGTTGTGCTGTTATCGGCGTTGAGAGTGAGTGTTGCTTGTGGTTGGACCGTCGATGAGGAGTTGAGTTCATGATGGTTGTGTCCGCCTTTAGTTGCAGTGGTGGTCGACAATGAGGGGGAGAAAAGGGGTATTGTTTTTTACAAAAAATAATTGAATAAGGAGAGATAGAGAAACTGTTTTCTATCTTTTTGCTTTCATCGAATGTTATTTTCTTTTTCTTTTTTCCTTTCAGCACACACTCCCTTAGCAATGGAGGTTAGGATTTTTTTTAGGGTTACCTCCCCCTTTCTTTAGATTTTTTTTAATTAGTTATAGGTAATGTAATTTTGTCTCTTCCTTTCAATTGCTTATTCCCTAAACAACTTGGTGTAAGAAAAGGCAACGTTAATTTAATATTTTGATTTTCTTTTTCAAAAAGACAATGTTAATGCCAAATTAAAGAGAAACAATTAATTAAAGATTTTGAAATGAAAGCGCTAATAGTTGAACACATTGAATTTTTCTTTCGGATTTCGGATTTTAAATTCTTTTGAAAAGACATTGAAAATGACGCAAATGTGTTAAAAATATATATTTTTTGCTATTTTTGAATTTTTTAAGAAATTTTTGTAAAATGAAATAAAAAATTAAGATATAACACCATGTCAATAAACATTTTTAATCTAAAAACTTAATAATTAAAGCGATGGTAAAAATAATTTTATATTGTTCTAACATATTTTATTTCTAGTTTTTTCTATGGAGTTGTAACCTTTTAGTTTCACTATATACTTCATCACACAAATAAATGTTAAATTTACCTTCGGTCCTGTTTATTTTTGCGTTTTAAAAATATTTTTGAAAAAAATTAAAATTTTTTTATTTTTTTTCTTCACTTGAAATTAATATTTTTTTGATGTTTTCAGATCATTTTGATGTGCATCAATCAAAAATGATTTTTAAAAATAAAAAAAATATTATTTTAATATATTTCCAAATAAAAAATACTTTAAAAAATAACTACAATTACACTTTCAAATACACGGTTTCATGATATACCTAAAATTTGAATCCCATAATGCCGCAGCAGGGGACCGACCCCATCTCTTCAATATTCTTCTACTACAAAATGAAAGGAGGAAATGCCAAAATGAGCATAGACAATAGTATTATTAGTCACATCTCAACAAACTTCCATTGGTAGGCCTTTTAACAATTACATGACTGCCTAAATAGATGGCCAATCCGTGAATTATGACAGAAGAATTTGCAGACATATAAGCTGGAAGTTTACCAAACTTGATCATTGATGATGCTCCTGCACGTTTTAGACTTTGGGTGTTTTATATTTTTAAATTGTTTTGATATATTAATTTAAAAAATAAATTTAAAAAAATATTATTTTAAATATATTTTTAAAATAAAACCATTTAGATGTCGATGTAAAAGCAACCACGCACTAAACTAATCGCGAAACATGATATCAATTGGATTAAGAAAATGTTAAACTGCCACTCAAAGAGGTGCTAATTATGATTCTGACTTTCTGTATCTTAGCTTGATAGGTGAAAATGACAGATGTCACATTCCAGCAGAATAGCACACAGGCTACGTATATATTTATCGCTAGACACAAAAATTAAACAAATAAAAAAAAACACCCTTCACTTGTAAATAATTAGAGAAAAACTAAAATCTTATTTGATAAAACCTTTTAAATTAATTTAATCATATCAAATGAACACTGAGAGCTAGTTTAGGATATTTTTTGGCTTTGAGCTATAATTCAAAAATTAATTTTCAGAAATAATTTAAAATAAAAATGAGTAAAAACGATTTAAATTAGAAATATGCTGGATAAAAATAATCACCTTTTAAAAAAGAAATGTAATAAGTTATAATACATTAATTTTTTTAATATAAATATTTTGGCCAGCTTACATAAATTTTGACTAATCCTACAAGACCTAAAATTAACGACCATATAAGTTTCTAGTGGATTTAAAGAAATACAAATTCATGATTATTGAAAAACAAATCCGATCAATTTAGCTTATATTTTCAACTTTAAACCATCACAAAATATTGATTTAATTTTATAATTTTTTATTTGAACTAAAAGTTATTTTTAATTGAACAACACCTGTGACTTTTATTTGAATCAAAAGTTAACAAATTGTTTTTCTGCAAAAATCATACTAAACATAACCTAAATATAATGAAGTTCAAGAATATTTACACTGTTTGAATTACAGCTCTCTTTATTATGTACCAAGTTTAAATATTTTTTTAAATAATTTTTAAAAAAACAAAATTTTTAAAAATACCATTTGTAATACAATTCCAAACTACTTTACATTTTAAGGAAACAACATTATATATATAAGACTACACTTTCATCAGTGGAGATATTTGAGAATTACCTGGACGAATACTAGACTGGGAAAGTGACAGATTCAGCAACAAAAATGATTCTGATTTTTGAAAGAAAGCTATCTCAAAAGGACATGTTCATCACAAAGTTAAAACATTATTCTATATGTTGGTGTAATTAATATAACACCAAGGCGACATCATGCGAGATCAACATCAAAATAGCACCTTATTCTTCAATCATGCGGCTGTTAGTTTTCCTAAGGAACTTATTGCAAATGATGCAGATGCATGCATTCTTTTCAACTGAGTTTAGAAGGGATTGAAAAAGAATTAAAAAGAGATTCATTGAAGTGGGGAAATTGTAGACCCCATCACCACAGAAATTTGCTATTTGATTTTGGCCAGAACACTATGCGATGAACAGGTTGTCCTCGTGCCACAAAACGTGTTTCCCAACTTGGTCCTTCTCCCATGCTTGAGTTTCTAATTGCCTTTTTTTTTTTTTTTTTTTGAAGAATTAGCAAAAAAGACTGTCAAGTTACTTAAGAGGTCATTGACTTTGATGTTCTTTTTTTAATTCATCTGATGTTTGATCTGTCAGATTTTGCCTAACACATCCTCTGAAGTCTCTTTCATCGTGCCAAACCTCAAAAAAGTTGACTACAATTTCGACACTTGTAAATCTCAGCTCCTTGTTTTGAACCAAGAACTCCCATTGCACCCAGTTGAACAAGGTCAGTCTTTTCTTGTATATACATGCGTATATGTATAATTCTTCAGCCATGTAAATGAAGCAATGGCAAAGCTCCTACATATTTAAAGTCAAGCCATAGACCACAAGTGGTCTCCGTGATTGATGAGAGCAAAACGAGTAAGGTATGGCGAAGATAAGTCAACACTTCTTGTATGCTTTTCTTCTTCACGCGGTCCTCATTTCAGCAAGATGCCAAGCAACATCCGAGCATCCAAAGAAACATGTTGTTGCCTTCTTCATCTTCGGTGATTCATTTTTAGATGCCGGCAACAACAACTATATCAACACCACAACTCTTGACCAAGCAAACTTCTGGCCTTATGGAGAAACCTTCTTCAAGTTCCCCACCGGTCGTTTCTCTGACGGTCGTCTGGCACCGGATTTTATTGGTGAGAGATGCAAATCTCTAGCTATGTCTTTCTTGTTTGTGCAACTCATGACATCCTTGGTTAACCTACAAATATTATGTTCTCTTATAATCTTGTACATTATTTTTTCTGGTTCAACATTGTAGCCAAATATGCAAATCTTCCATTTATCCCACCTTTTCTACAACCTGGCATTGATCAATATTACCATGGAGTCAATTTTGCATCTGCCGGAGCCGGTGCTTTAGTTGAAACATATAAAGGGGATGTAAGTATATTGTTACAAGGGAATTACTTTCGCTACATGCCATATCTTGCATATACTTATCTAAATACGCATGTTATTTAGGGAAGCCTTTCCACGCATAGACGTGCTCTGCTTTTCAAATAATCCAACTCATTGTGTGGATTGAGAACTTTTCTCTTTTCATTGATTTGTTTCGACTACTTTGTGTTTCATGCTTTCCATGAGAAAGCAGAGACCTTTAACCTATTCTCTGTTTTTTTAATAACTTGCATGTTAGAAGAACTAAAAAGAAGGATAGAATGAGGTAAAGACTGGAGATCTAGAGGCCTTTTTCTTTCTTTCTTTTTTGATCCAAAGATGTAGAGACTTTGATGTTGTACCTATTAGAGACTTGAAAATTGAAGTTTTTGTTCTGACCCAAATATTAAGGGCAGTGTAAGCTCAACTTACGACAGTATTACTTTTATAGGCTGGATGCACCTAATTTTTCTGGTCCACAAGCTCTTAAGTGCATCCTTGACATGTCAAAATCAAAGAGAAGGCCCTCAAAACTTAATGGCAAGCTGACCCATTTTCTTAACTTCGATGATCGACATAAAATTTCTACAGCTTTAATACGTTTCTGAAGTCAACATGGATATGGTGGAATGACCACACACCACACATAAGGCATGAAAATGAAAGGATTTCATTACCTAGGTGAATAGTGGCACCAAACCAGTCATATCATACGACTATTTTTTTTCATCTTTTTTTAGGTGATTGATCTTAGAACACAGTTGAGATATTACAAGAAGGTGGAGAAGTGGTTGAGACATAAGCTAGGCAATGATGAAGCCAAGATGACAATATCAAAAGCTGTATACTTGTTTAGCATTGGAAGCAATGATTACATGAGCCCTTTCTTGACCAATTCCACTATTCTAAAGTCATACACAGACTCCAAATACGTTGGGATGGTCATCGGCAACTTGACAACAGTGATTAAAGTAAGTGCAATTGCCTTCTAAGCTTCTGATACAGATTTGTATTTTCTGAATTCCATTTACGTAAATATCAAGACTTGTATCGATGCTGATTTGACAGGAGATATACAAGTTGGGGGGCAGAAAATTTGCATTTATCAATGTCCCACCACTGGGCTGTCTGCCCACAATCAGGAATAGCAACGGTAGCTGCCTGAAAGAAACTTCATTGCTTTCAACATTACACAACAAAGCTCTCTCCAAGCTCCTCCGTGAACTGGAGGAGCAATTGAAGGGTTTCAAACACTCACACTTTGACCTCAACAGCTTTCTTGAACAAAGAATCAATCATCCTTCTCAATTTGGTATGTCCTACGATCTATACTCTATAAAAAAACACTCTCATTTCTTTGACGCGGGGATTTGTGGGCTCCAACCCCAATTATTGTGGTCCTATTTTCTTTGTCCTTATAGCTCACTAGATTAGACCCGTGAAGCTTTCATTTCTGGGAAATGGTATGGATTGGCAAACGGCCTGGCCACTGTATATATCTAACATTGCTTTATGTTCAAAAACTTGGATCATAAAGGTTTCAAGGAAGGGAAATCAGCATGCTGTGGAACTGGGCCATTTCGAGGAGTTTTTAGCTGTGGAGGAAAGAGACTAGTGAAGCAGTTCGAGTTATGTGAAAATCCTAATGAATACGTGTTTTGGGACTCTATTCATCTCACTGAAAAGGCTTACAGACAATTGGCAGATCAAATGTGGGGTGGAGGGGTTGGCCACCCTCATGTTCTTGGGCCTTATAATCTAATGAATCTATTCCAAACAGAAACTTAGACTCTGTATGGCACGTATTTTCAAGAATTTCTGAATTTTTTAATTTCAAATTATTTTTTATGTTTTTTATTGTTTTGATGTGTTAGATATAAAAAAAATATTATTTTAATAAAAGAAAAATATATTTTAAAAAGTAAGCTTAATCAGCTAGCTCTATTCAATAATCACCCTCTACTAGTTCTATTCAATAATCACCCTCTACTCGTTCTATTCAATTTTGGAAAAGGCTATAGGAAGCTGTCCTTTTTAATTCTTATGTGTCTATCAATAAATTCATCATGTTTATTTATTTATTTTTGCAATGTTTATGGTGCTATTAATAAGAAATTAAAGAAAATAAGAAATTACTAGTGTAAGAGTCACTAGCAGAAATATTTTATGCCAAAATTAGCATTTGTATTTTTTGGTTTGAAAACTTAAAAAACTAGATTATTGATTGAAAAATATGAGAATATTATTGTCAAAATGTGAAGTAGAAAGGCACCAAAATAATAGGTGAAATAAAAATAGCAGAAATATATATATATGCTCGTAGATGCACGTGAAGCAGAATATGGAATGTGTTCAGGAATTTTCAAGATAACGGAATATTCTAAGCAAAAACTAGAAGCATAATGTTACCGTAATCTTCCTTGCAATTCTTCATTCTTGTTATCATAACTTAGTCCTTTGCTGGAAATTACTAATTTTTTTGGAAAGTAAATTTTAGAAAAGTGAATTCTTCATATATATTTGGTAGTGTAATAAAAAATAAGTTGGAAAATATTTTTTAGTGTTTGTTTACGTCATAAAAAATAAGCTGGAAAATAACTTATTAATGTTTTATTTTTTTCAAGTTTATTAAAATAATGAGGAATAAATCTTACAAATTAAGAAGTTGAATGAGAATGAAATTGTGAAAAATATAATTTCATAAATTATTTCTAATAAAATAAATAATAATCAAAATAATAGAGATCAAATCTAACAAATAAAAAATTGAAAGATGAAGAAATTAAAATAATAATAATTACCATTTCATAAATTATTTCAAATAAAATAAGTAACAATTAAAAGAATGAGGATCAAATTTGATAGATAAAAAAATTTCGATTAAAAAATAATAAGGAAAAAACAAATAATAATAATAAAAACAAGGACCAAAGTTAATATAAAAATCAAATTTTAAGGGATGAAATTGAAAAATAAATATTCAAAATCAAATATATACATATAGCAATCAAAAGTTTGAGGATCAAATTTGATATAATTAGTAAATAATATGATATTTCTAAATTTTTCATAACTTCCGGAAAGTGTTTTCCTCTTAAAATAAAAGAAAAACACTTTTCTGAAAACCAAGCTAAATTTTCTTTTGACTGGAAAGTGTTTTTTATTGATCAACTTTTCTAATGACAGACAAATATAAAAAAAATTAAAAAATAATTTTTGAAAAACCAGTTCCTATCAAACTAACGAGGACTTAATGTTGCGATTTTGTGTTCCATGAAGCATATGAAAAATTTGGAGGAGTAAAGTTTGATTTTGCAAGCCTGGCTCCCTGGGGTCATTTCCCTACAATAAAAGCACTTAAACAAGATAGAAAAGGTGGCCGCCTGAATGAAGTGACATTGCCGGTAAAACTACACGATGGAGCACTTACAAAAGCCGTCGAAGAAGTGCAGAAACAGCTACAAGGATTAAAATATTCAGATTTCAATCTCTACTCCACCCTAAGTAAAAGAATTAAATATCCTTGAAAATATGGTATGTATCTACCACTTCCCACCGAGTTTTTCCTATATAACTTTGGTCTTATTCTAATCTGCAAGTTATGATTTCATACGATGAAGGTTTCAAGGAGGGGGAAGTGGCATTCTGCGGCAGTGTTCCACACAGAGGAGTCCTGAACCGTGGAGGGATGACGGAAATACAAGAGCATCATGCAAGAATGCAAGGGAACATTTGTTCTAGTTTCATGAGGCCTCACAATCTGAAAACACTAATTAAGGAATAGCTGAATAGGGTTTGCAGATGCCATTGTCCCCAAGACTTGTTATGTGTGAATTTATTGTATCAGAAAATTATTTCAAATGAAGTTTGCTATTGATTGCTTTTACATATGACGAATACCAGGTCAAGTACTACGCCTTCCAGTATCTTATGGTAAAGTTAGAACTTGTAGATGATGTCACAGAACTTTCTGTCAAGGTCTCGTGCAAAAGTTCAAAACTAGGGAACCTTCAAGGGTCGAAAGTAACAAATCAGGGAAGATTATTCAAAAGCTATGGTTGAGGGTGGCAAGTAGATATGATCTTGTCTCCGAAATATTTATTTTTATTGTAAAGGGTATTTTTTTCTTATTCATTCCTAACTACTAGACCTACCCCTTCAAATTAAATCCAAATCTCATTTGGATCATGTGTTTAAAGTGCCGGGGCAAGATCTTAAACTCTTGATTTCGATAAGATTTTAGTCATTCCATCAATTCACAATTAAATAGACACATGTTAGGTAGCTATCAATTTAACATAAGAAACCGGCATGTCTAAATTAAAATAATAGAATATAATAAATTAAAAATATTAAGAATAAAGAGGAAACCTCACAAAAATCATCTAACTATAAGATAAGTGATGATGTCTTAAAATTTAATATGTTCAAGAATAAGACTATTTAATGTTTGAATAATAATTAATCAGTGTTCATATCAATATTTCCTTCTTCATAGCCTAAGAAGTTTATGATTAGTGTTAGAAATCCTAGCACCTATAAAACAATTCTTTTTGGTGGCTTTAAGGATCCTCTGATGACGAAATTAATGACTTTTAAATAGAGGATTGTAAAAAATAAAAAAAAGAGCTTTAAATTCCAAGAACAAGGGTGTTTACTCTTTTTTTGTATGATAAATGCTCTAAGAATTAAGGAATGAATGTTTGGAGAATAGAAATTATGAAACCTTTACATGAGTGATTCAGAAGGTATTTATAATCCTTAAACCTTGTTGTTTTGATATAATGAAAGGGTTAGAGAGTCATTTTCTCCTGATAGGATTAATGATAGATAAAAATCTCGTTTACATTATTAATGAGGAACAAATATCCCTTAAACATCATTAATAAAATGAAATGTGGTAGGCCATTGGAAAATCTTTTATACACCTATAGATATAGGGAGATAATAATTCCTGACATAAATAGTTCATGATAAAAGTTTTAAGAATGAATAAACAAAGCTTTATGACCCCAACATGGGTTTATAACGACCCTTAGACCAATTAGGCTGGTGCATAGGACTTCTTATGATGAGGAGCAAAACACAGTATCGTATGAGCAAGTGTCATTGGCTAACTCTAAGTAACTGGGGGACTTTACGGTATTGTTACCTGAGGAGGATGATCGGGTTACCTAAGTCACCAGTAAAGCTGTTGGGGGCAATTTTATCATTACTACCCCTATATGCATGTATGAGTTTGGGTACTTGTTTCCCTTTGCAAGGGTTTGTAAGGGATGTTTTTCGTTATTATAATTTGAGTTCAACTTAGATCCATCCTAACAGGTGGACCACATTGTTTACTTTTAATAAGTTGTTGGGAATCCTCAAGATGAAGCCACAGTTAGAATATTTAGACATTACTACATGTTGATCAACAGTGCTGAAAAAGAGCTTTTCTTCCCTTGATTTTTTACATTTTCTACTAGGCTAAAAGGGCCTATAAAAGATACTTTCCAAGGTAAATCATCTCATGTAACGAAATGGAAAGGAAAGTAGTTGATAGTGAAATTTGATGGTCTAGCTAGACCTCAGCTGGACTATAGTGTTATCTAGGGCTACTCCTTAATGAGAAGGACGAGAGGGTATGCATTAGGTTACGTCAGTTCTAGATAGAGTGCAAAATCAACAACATGACTCAAGAACTTTATTGCCCTTATTATATTAGTATGTTATTTTACCAATCGTTTATTTTAGTTTAGTGTGTTATTCATCATTTGACCTTTTTTTCTTGTGTAGGATCCTCACCAAAAGTAGTTGAATCATAGCTCAGCGAGTTCACACTATCCATGCCTAGCCACATGACCACCCCAATGCCTAGTTGTGCCTCTTTGTCCAAAGACCTTTTTGTTTCCCTCTTAAAGGAATTCCTCGTATCCAGGAGGATGGGCATAAAAGAAGCTCCTATAGATGTTGAGGGGCTCCTAGTAGTTGCTCTTTTAATTGAGGTTGAGCACCAAGATATTAGAGGGGGGAGTCGAACTATAAAAAGGAGTCAATCTCTAATATCTCTTAAGGTGCCTACTCTCACCTTAATCATTCTTAAAGTTGCTTCTTACTAGAAGAGGTAAAGAGTTTTGTCGCTTTTGACTCTAATATAGAAGTTTTAACTCCTCCAACTAGTACTCCAACTCCATTAGCCTTGTTTTTATGCTCGTTAGTTCTTCTAGCTAGGTGCTTTATACCACGCGGGTGGAGTTCTTCTCCAGGATGAGCCTGGATCATACTCCCCTCTGCTTTCTTATTCTCCGTGAGGAGGAGAAAAAGATCATGGAATTCGTGTTGTGAGAGAGGTCCACCCTAGGTTCTAGGGGGCCGAAGGTAATGAATACCTTAGACAAGCTGCTCACCCTTCCCTCACTTCTCTATGATCAAACTATTGATTGTTGATAGGCAATAGTTAAACGACCTCATGCCTTTCAAGGTGCTATCATCTACTAGGCTCCCTTACGATGCCAAGATCTCAAACATTATAGATGAGGCTACCTGGTCTTTTCTACCGGGTAATTCGAAGCTTCAGCCTATATGGGAGTTAGTTCACTTTCACCACAAAAGTGCCTTTCCAAATCATTATGTTTGAAAAGGTCATTCTTCAGAGAGGTTCTCCATTGACTCAGTATAAGAGATTCTTAGAAAGTTCAGATTCACAGATTCTATGCACCATCCTTTCTAGTTCCTAGGATTCATCCCGAAACACTCATTTATCCTATGACATGCTTCTATGAGTGATCTATACACCATGGATAAGTTGCATGCTTTCAAGATCATTCCCTCTTTGGTATGTATCCTTTGTGGGTCACATGTTTAGACACATGACTACGTGTTCTTTCAGTGCTCATTTTCTACTGTAGTTTGGGGTGCTATCATGAGCAGGACCTTTCTAGGCTGCCTTCCATGTTATGATGACCTTTACTATAATGGGCATACACGCTTTTGAAAAAGAAGAAGAAGTTTTTGCATCTTCTTGCTCGATTAGTCCTTCCAGCCACGATTTACTTCGTTTGGTATGACAGGGATAACCGAGTCTTTCATCAGATCTATCAATTCTATTAGGATATATGTGAGGAAAGTTTTGAGCTCGTTCGGTCCTGTTTGATTGAGGTTAAACCAAGATATCATATCTTAGTTGCCTTCAAGTCCATTCGGTGCCTTCTAATTTCTTGAGATTTCATTGCTTCTCGGTTCTTGCTATTTTGTAGAAACTGGTTGACTGATTGTGAGATCTTGATGAACCGGTTGATTGTTTTCTGAGTTTTTTTCTGGGTTTTTGTATGAACAACTAGTTGACCGCTTCTAGTTTTCCAAGAAGCCGGTCGACCGATCAACCAACTGTTTGTCTTGGTAGTCTGTATTTTCCCTTAGCTTTTGCTTCATTTTCTGGTTGCCTTTGGTCAATATGACCTAGGTAACATGCTTTTATACTTTTTAAGGTATGCCCCCTCGTGCTTTTGTACATTTTTTTTCTCTTCTATACAATTACTCTTATCAAAACAAATTAAAATAACAAATAGTTTTGATGTAAAATCAAGACAACCATAATATTTTTGAGGTATTTTTGAAGTATATCCAAGAAAACAAAAACACATTTTTCTTGTCTAACTATCACACATTAAGAAAAACACTAGTTTTATATATATACTAGGTTGGTACTTGCACTACGTCGCGGGTCTATATTATTTTTTCAATAAAATATTTAGGTGTCGCAAGGATTTTTTTTTAAAAACAAAATCTAATAACTTGGGTTATAGTCCCAACCAACTAAATAAGTTGGACTTAGATGAATCACATGAGGAAAAAAAGAGGCAACGATAGCAAATGGGAAAAAAAAAAAAAAACACACACACACACATATATAAACTGATAAATGAGGACCAAAATTTTAAAAAAAAAATACACTGTCAACTTGGATTGAATGGTAAAATTAAAAATAATAAAACTTTTATTAAAGAATTAAGGAAAAAAAATAAGAAATCATAACAATAAGGATCAAATTAAAAACACCAACACATGATGAAAAAACCTTGAACATGTAGAATTTTTCAACGCATTGTTTTAGATAAAAAAAATTATAAATGTAAATCTAAAAAACTTATGCATGCATTCAATTAAATAAATCACAAACCATTGTGTAAATAAATGAAAAAAAGTAATTAACAATAAAAAAGATAATTGGAAAAATTAAAATACCAATGTAATCAAGATAGTTGATATCTCAGCACGGATCATTTACCAGATTGTGTTTAATGAATTTGTTTATGAAAATCAATTTGTAATAGAGATTGATACATATAAAATTTATTGAATAAAATAAAAGGAGAAAAATATTACACAAGGTTACACATTAAAAATATTGTAAAAAAAATAAATATTTAATCTATATAAGATATTTAAAAAAAAATTAAAGATGAATCATATTAACCCTAGAAAATTAAACACACCCAACATAATTAAAAAATGATCGCTATTCAACGAAGAATAAAAAAACCCGAAAAATTATAGAGAAAGGGTATTAATTAAAACATAAATTTAAAAATTATTTAAAAAAACACACACAAAAAGCCATTAATATAAAAACAAATTGAAAATAAAAATAAAGCCAGGCACTACTTGGCCTGGCTCAATAAAGAAAAGGCTCGCGCACAGGCTTTTAATTTTTAAAAAGTTTAATAGGGTAGATGACTCGTTGCCCACTCCAGTTGGTTGTGACAAAAAATAGACAACGTGTCGTTTGTTAATTCTAGAATCTAGCCACTTGTTTGGCCGGGAAAATAGAGTTCTTTTTCTTATTCAAAAACTCATTTTCAACCCATTTTTGATTTCAAACACCTTGGAAACACCTTACGAACTTTGTTAAACCAATCCATGACCTCTAAAAACATAAAAAATTTGTCTGAAACCCGAAATCAACCTGAAACCATAAATCTTTTCGAGCTCAAATATGTTTTTTAGGTGTTTTGAATGTAAAAATCACCTATTAGAAACCCCCTTATCATATGGAACCATTTTACACTAAAATCGACTGTTTTGGTGGCATAAATCTTCCCTAACAACTTTCTCTCTCTAAGCTAGAATCTGGTGATCCCCTCTCTCTTTTCTACTAAAAAAGGGGCTAAAATTTAAGAAAAATTAAGTTTTGTACCAAAATGTCTTTTTAAAAAAATTATAAGGATTGATCACCTAATAACTTTAAAAGATGGGGAATGAAATTGAACTTTCCAAGAAAATTCTAGAGAACTAGCTATGGTATATGCATGTTTCACTTCAGTTATATGTCTTTCAATTAAAAAAAAAAAACATGTAATTAGGCTTCAATTTGGATTTAAAAGAGCTGAATTGTACAAAATATAAAATCAATAATCAAATTAATAAAAGAGTCACGCTTTATATATATATATATATATATATATATATATATATATATATATATTAAAAAAGGAAAAAAAATCTAAAGAAATTAATACAGTTATTTATAACAAAAAGATTTGGGGAGAGGGTCATTCACAGTAAATTTATCGTTCGCAAGCATTTTTGTTATTTTGTTCGGTTAGATGAACATTTACGTGTTGTTTCAACATATTGCTTTCTCCAAAATTCATTTATTTTGCTTTTTAATCCTTGACTTCATTTATAGACAGAGATTAGGGGTGAGCATTTCCGGTTCGGTCCGGTTTTCATCTAAAAAAATAACCAAACCGATTTTTTTTAAAAAAAAAAAACGGAAACTGAAACCGGTTCAAACCGACCAGTTTCTGTTCGGTTAATTGAAGAGAAAAACCGGAAAAACCAGTTTATTTTTTTTGGCTTTTTTATGACTTTTGATGGGGTCATTTAAAAGGTTTGAAAATTTGTAATCGATATAAAAAAACCTATATTCATTGTTTAACTTTTCTTTACCAGAATTTATCTCAAATTACAAGAGAAATATCTTTTAATTTGCACCCTAGTTTTCTCAAACCAATCAACTCTAATCAAAATGCAAAATAAAATTATATAACAAATAACACTTAAATCAAGAAAATAACGCATCTGATAAAACTAAAGAAATACAATCTGCAGGAGTCCTTGAAATTGAAATAAAACGCATCAACAGTCTCTCTTCCAGCACTCACAAAAACAAAACAAAAGGAAAGATGCTGCTATTTTAATATTATTGTTAAGTAAACCATATGCCTTCAACATTTTATTGCTTGTATTTTCTCAGAAACCAAGTGAGAAGAAACTGCAAAGAAAAAAACCAACTATTGAGGCGCGCAAGCATGAACATTAAAAGTTCATCTGGTTCTCTCGAATAGTTCACCTGAAAAGTTTAACAAAATAGGTTAATATAAACTGATAAAAATTAAAAAAGAAAAAGAAAAAGAAAAAACAATATAGAAAAGAGAATAGACAGATCCAACTTGGAGAGACAAAGAACTTGAAGGAGCGACTGCTAGTTTTGATTTAGAGACAAAAAGATTGAGAGATGAAGATTTGATTGAGAGATTGAACAAGAGGGAGGGGGGCGGCGGCTGAGTTTACTAGGGTTGGAAGAAGAAACTAACAAGTAGATTTGTATATGGGAGAGATGAAGATCTGATCGAGAGATTGAATAAGAAGGAGGGGGGGCGGCGGCTAGGTTAGAAGAAGAGACTGAAATGTAGAAATAGAAGTGTTGATGGGAGAGAATAGAGAAGAGATGAAGATTTAATCAAAGAGAGAGTCAGAGGGGGGGCGGCGACTAGGTTAGAAGAAGAGACTGAAATGTAGAACTGTAGATGGGTTAGGAAGGTATTTATAGTACCGGTTTTTTTATTTCTATTTGAACCGGTTCGGTTCGGTCCGGGTTAACCAGTTCCTGCATTACAAAACCGAAAACCGAACCGAACCGGGATTTTTTCTAATTATTCTAATCGGTTTTTTTTTTCGGTTCGGTTTTTTCAGTTAATTTTTTCTCGGTTTTCTCGGTTTATTCGGTTTTCCGATTTTTTTGCACACCCTTAACAGAGATAGAGGGATAGAGTGGTATATTGAGAACGAAGAGGAGAGGAGAGAGAGATGGCAACAGAGATGACCTTTTCAGTTAGAGGCTGTGAACGAGTGTAGTCTTGATATGTAAAATTGATTGATAGCCAAGAAAATATCTTTCATGGCTGAAAAACATATGTTTAAGATTGAGATCAATAGAGACTTTGCAATTTCAATATTTGAGGATTTAAAGCAGACGAGAATTGTTTTTGAAATTATAAACAAGTTTATGGAGGTTTTGGGAACGACATTTTGTAAGTATTTTGGACCGAAAATAGTGGCAAATGGTGTTCTAGATGAACATGAATGGCAACTGTTGACTTTCCAACAGCCCTCCGGCTGTCAGAACCTTTGCAAAAGACGACCAGGTCAACTTTTTATTTTCTTAAGATCATAAGCTAATTTAACCTCGAACATATCAACCTTGATTTCTTTTATTTATTGCTGCACTTGACTTTTCTAGTTTTTCTAAGTTGAGCCATGAAGCACATGTGAGAACGAAGAGGAGAGGGGAGAGAGAGAGAAGGCAGCAGAGATAACCTTTTCAGTTAGAATTCTAATAAAAGGCTGTGAACGAGGGTAGTCTTGATATGTAAAATTGATTGATAGCCAAGAAAATATCTTTCATGGCTGAAAAACATATGTTTAAGATTGAGATCAATAAAGGCTCTGAAATTTCAATATTAGAGGATTTAAAGCAGACGAGAATTGTTTTTGAAATTATAAACAAGTTTATGGAGGTTTTGGGAACGACATTTTGTAAGTATTTTGGACTGAAAATAGTGGCAAATGGTGTTCTAGATGAACATGAATGGCAACTGTTGACTTTCCAACAGCCCTCCGGCTGTCAGAACCTTTGCAAAAGACGACCAGGTCAACTTTTTATTTTCTTAAGATCATAAGCTAATTTAACCTCGAACATATCAACCTTGATTTCTTTTATTTATTGCTGCCCTTGACTTTTCTAGTTTTTCTAAGTTGAGCCATGAAGCACATGTATTATATATGTATATATTTTCTTGCTTAACGAATCTCTAGTTATCATCACAAAACTTAAACTTTCCTCCAATGGCATCTCCAAACTTGAGTACAGCAATGGGCTTCATCAACCTATATGATTTACTATAATTATTATTTTAAATAGTAATATGTCGGGCACCTGCCTTTCCAACTAATTAAGTTCAACATGAGGACTTTTAATTGATGATCATGCGTTCCATTTTCAGCAAGCCGTGGCCAACAAGGGTCCTTTTCTCTCATTATGTGAGCAAGTGAAGAGTACATGGTTGAAATTCCTCATTGTTGTTGTCAACTTTGCCGTCAATGTTGATATCGTTATCATTATTATAATTAAACTACTATGTTTTCATTATCTTCACCTTCTCTGTTATAATGGTATAATATTTTTAAAATATATTATTATTTTCATTATCTAACCATCATTTCTTTATTCTTTTCTGCAACGACCAAGATAATAACTTTTATTTTTTTAACTATCATTACTATTGATGAGATTATTTTTTTAGTTTCTGTCTCCTTGCTTTGCATAACACGAGGAGAGGGATGATTAGTTCTATATATTGTCTAGAAGTTTCTATTTCTTTTATCTTCAACCGCCGGCGGCTCCATATATATAAGAAATAGGGTTTTCTGATCAGTAGTACCTTCACCACGTGATTTAAATTTATAACTAAGTGGTTGGGGATAATTAATTTCTCTAGAAGTACTGCAGACTCGAGGAAGAACCATTCAATGCAATTACAACGTTGAAGAAATCATGTTGACTTTTACAGCCGAAGGCTGAAAATTTGAAGTTCAAGCCCTACATTAGATATTATATTTTGTTTTACCCGGCCCCCTGTATTAGGAAAAGCCATCCACTTGTCCCTGTTTTAGTGTTTTTTGTAGCAAGTAATCGTTTTACGCCCGCCCTTATAAATACATCAATGTCACTTTGTATTAATACAAGAGTCAATTCTAGTTTTTGTATTTTTAAATATCTTAAAATGGTTTTTAATAAAAAAAAAATCAATCCCTATTTTTATTTTTAGAACAAATGCAATCAAGTTCTTTCTCATTAGCTGGGACTAAATAGACCAGCATTTTGGCTCCTTTTTGTTTTAAATCAGGCAAGTTTGAAACGGGGTGTTAACACACCACCTGCGCAAGTATGGGAGCTGAAGAGTGTTTTTGCCTCTTTTAATTTCTTTAATTGACTTTGTCTTGTACGATAATCAAGCCAAGAGATTCTATAAATGGCGAAGAGAAATTAGCATATCATAACAGCAGGGGAACAAGAGTTAGAACATGGCTAATTCATCAAGGTCCAGTTTTCATTTGTTGCTCGTATACACGAGCCTTGTCATCCCTTCAAGTTGCTATAGTCAGCGTCCATCGTCTCCAAGTGACCATGTAGCGATGTTCATCTTTGGAGATTCACTGTTTGATGCTGGTAACAACAACTACCTAAAGAGTGCTGTTGGACGAGCAAATTTCTGGCCATACGGTGAGACATTCTTTAAGCATCCTACTGGGAGATTTTCCGATGGTAGAATAATTCCTGATTTTATCGGTAAGACATTTACATGATATTCTTGTATTATGAATTTCGAGTCTCTTCTTCTTCCATTTAAATGAGATTCTAAAACATGGATAGCTGCAACCATGTTACAGCTGAGTATCTAAACTTGCCATTAATTCCACCATATCTACAACCTGGAAACCATCGGTATCTAGCTGGGGTCAACTTTGCATCAGCAGGAGCTGGTGCTTTGGCAGAAACTTACAAGGGATTTGTATGTGATCTAAATTGACGTAAGATTATAGTTCTTCAAATATGTATCCTTACTCGCTTTTCACTTCCTAATTTAATTCTATGACGTATATTTCTGTTACAGGTAATAGACCTTAAAACTCAGCTAAGTTATTTCAGGAAAGTGAAGCAGCAGCTCAGAGAAGAAAGAGGCGACACAGAAACTAAAACTTTTTTGTCTAAAGCTATTTACTTGTTCAGCATAGGAAGCAATGACTACGTAGAACCTTTCTCCACAAACTTCAGTGCATTTCATTCCTCCTCCAAAAAAGATTATGTTGGGATGGTAGTTGGTAACCTGACAACTGTGGTCAAGGTAATACGTACTCTCCAGGCTAATAGTGCCTGGTATTGAAGATTTCTTTGTTTTCTCTAATTAGATAATTTATGGGTAAAATTCGGTGCCTAATTCAGGAAATATACAAGAACGGAGGAAGGAAATTTGGATTCCTAAATGTGGAGCCTATGGGTTGTTTTCCATACGCGAGAGCAGTTCTACAAAACAACACTCGTGGTTGCGTAGATGAACTTACAGTGCTAGCTAAACTACACAACAGAGCACTGACTAAAGCCTTGGAAGAGCTTATGGGGCAGCTAAAAGGATTCAAGTATTCAAACTTTGATTTCCATGGCTCACTAAGTGAAAGAATTAACAATCCTTCAAAATATGGTATATCCCCTTCACGTCTACTACTCGACCATGCATTAAAGAGTTTTCCCATGATCTTAATTGTCTGATAAAAAGAAGAAGAAGAAGAAGAAGAAATCTCTGCTTTCGTATTTCATTTACATATTACAATCACTTACGTTTTGTAGGTTTCAAGGAGGGTAAAGTGGCATGTTGTGGCACTGGCCCGTACAGGGGAATCCTGAGCTGTGGTGGAAAGAGAACAATAAAAGAGTACCAATTGTGTGACGATGCTAGCGAGCATTTATTCTTTGATGGTTCTCATCCAACCGAAAAGGCCAACTATCAATTTGCAAAATTAATGTGGACGGGAAGTCCTTCTGTCACCGGGCCTTGCAATCTTCAAACATTAGTTCAGGAATAGAGGAAAATAAAGGGCTACTTCAAGTAATTGAATGTGATCGATGCCTTGTGGATTCAAGTAATTGAATGTGTTTTTTTATGGTGATTATATTGCATCTTTGTACACATTACTCTTGAAAGCAAAAATACTTGATGTAAAGAGACATTTTTATATTTTTTCAGAGGTTTTTTTTTTGTTATTATGATATCAGTTAAGAAACAATTTGGTATTTGATCAAATATAAAAATAAAATAAAATAAAAATAAAGTGAAACAACCGAATTATCTTTAATAACAAAAATTTTAAAACTGGTAACAATGGACTTTTTCATCTCTTAATAATGATTCTTTTGTTGTAATCAAGTCAGCTTATGAATTATTTAGTATTTGATCAAATATAAAAAATAAAGAAATAAAAAGGTGGTGCATAGTGACACACAATCCAATTTGTGAGAGATGTCGATACCCTCTGGGTGGCTCATGCAGCACCTCCTGGCATCTAGAAATACCCTTCTGCTATGTCGTTGAAAGCGTTGTTGCATCTCGTTCCTCGTAGAGCAGCGCTTATCATTGGTGGTGGTCTGATTTGTCGTCGGTAGGCCTTTTTCTTCTTCTTCTTCTTTTATCTCTTGTCCCCATAAAATTATAGTTTGCCCTTTTTGTTGGTGGCAGTTCGATTTCATCATTCCATCCAAATTTGCTATATATTATTTTTTTTTCCTCATTCTTTTTATTGTTTTTTTTTTCTTTTTGTTGAATTGGTTTTTATTTTCAATTTCACCCTTCAATCAAATTTTTTTTTTTTTAATTTTGATCATTATTCTTATGATTGTTTTTTTTTTTTTTTTTTGCACTTTTGTTCAATTAATTTTTCTTTTCAATTTTGATTCTTATTTTTTTAATTGTTATTTTTTGGTTTGGATCCTTTTGTGTAATTGATATTTTCTTTCAGGTTAATCATTCGACATTTAATTTGTTGAGAATCGGGTTACGTGGTTTTTCCAGATAGGGTGATTCCAATATAATGTCCAAGATCACATGTTTGAAAAGTTAACATGGGTTGACATTGTTTTTTTATTATTTCTTTTTCCTTATTTTCTTTTCAGCTTTATAATTTTTTATGTTTTTTTTATCGGGTTATCTCGATCTCATAACTTGTGTCACAAATTTGACAGGTTAACTCAGGTTGGCTCACCTCTTATTCCTCTAGTTATAGGTTTGTCATGGTAACTCGGATTGAATCGAGCTAGTTTTTATGTCCTTTTTCTTTATAACCAATTCCATTCTTTTGTATTTAATGGACTAAAAATCAAGTTACATTGTTTGTCCCCATTTATTAAAAAACAATTCCCAAGTTATTATTATTATTTTTTTAATTTGATCCATTTTGTTGTTATTATCTATTTTAGTATAACAAAAGGAATGTTGACTAAACACCACATTTTTTCAAATTCGGGTTTCTTTTGTTTTTTGAAATTTTAATCTTTAAATTAATGTCAAAATATTTATCAACATTCCTCAAATGTAAAGCATGTGAAGAGAAATAAACTCTCAACACATAAAATCATGATTGCAAGGAAATAAAGTTGGATTGAAAAAAAAAATTTGTTTATATTAATAATGTAGTCCATAGTGCACTTAAGCTTGGGTGTACAGTGAACGACACTATTATTTTTAGCCAATTATAGTTCATATTGTTGTCTGTTCTTTCTTCTTAAATGACTTGGTTTCTATAAAATATAAAACATGCATATTAATCAACATGTAAATAAAAAAATCAACTTACCATACTTGTTAACTGAAAATAAATTTTAAGAAGTAGGTTGAGGCAATGATCAATTCTCTAACCTTAAAACAATTTATTACTTACTCTCTAGTGCTAGTAATATGATTGCAATAATGTTTCTCAGACTTACTCAATATATTATTCTTGGTAGCACAACCAAGAATAAACGGTGATCCACAGTTTGCATATTTCTCTTTGTAAGAATTTTGACATAATGAATGCAAAAAAAAAAAAATTAAAAAGACTAGAATTTTTTTTTTCATTATCTACCATGTCAGAATTGTCTCTTTTCACAGACAATTTTGACAATTAATTTTAACACAACTTTTAAAACAAAATGATAAAACTTTATAGTTTAAAATGACACGACTTTATTTCAAGTAGAGTTTTAACACATAATTTTTCATTCACACCCTAGCAATCCCCCACATGAATAAAAATTATTTGATCAGAATAAAATACAAGGTAGACACAAAAATAGAGAGTAACAGTAAAGTCGTTGTATTGGGTGAGGTAGCTTTTGACTTTGAACCTTCCGTGGTAAAAACTATACGATTCTCTCAGCTAACCAATGAATATGATGTCTTGACCTATTCAGTCTTTTGTGTGGAACCAGACAATAAAAATCATATGGTTCTTTTCTTACAATTTTGGTTCTCACGGTTGTCTTCATTTTGGCTTCGAACACGTCCTGGTTTTAGAGAGTGCTTTAGAGAATTAGTCTTTTCAATTCACATAGAAACGGCCTCATTTCACACTCAAATATGTGATTCTTATTAAGAGTATCTTGCATACCCCACTTGAATTTCTCAAGCTATAAGAAGTAATAATAGCTTAATTTATCTTATTTTCACTGTAGGTATCACTTTTCATCATAGAATTGGGTAAAAATGCTATTATTGAATTGATGTTGTCCCTTTAAACGTAGATCTTGGGATATCCGGTCAACTAGGTTAGGTTGCCATCATGGCGATTCTTTGAATATATGCTATAATCATATTTTCCGTGATGATTTATCAACTTGCTCTTTTGTTAAGCATTTTATTAACGGATCCGTGATATTATCCTTTGACTTTATATATTCAATTGAGATGATCTCATTTAAGAGCAACTATTTTACGGTATTGTATATTTGACAAATATGTCAAGACTTATCGTTACGTATACTATTTCGTGCCTTACTAATTTTAGATTGGCTATCGTAATGTATACATATTATTGGCACATGTTTTGGTGAACTTGGAATATCATTTAAAAAAAATAAGAAGACACTCTACTTGTTTCTCAGTTTTTCTAAAGCTATAAACTTAAGCTCCTTCAAGTATTTGGATATGCATGTTTATTTAGAGGATTTCTAAGAGACTACAGCTCCTTCAACAGTAAAGATAAACTCACTTATAAATTTTAAATCTTTAGCATCAAATATCCAATTAGCATTTCTATACCCTTAAAATACAGCTGAATATCTCATATAATACAGTATATACTTTTACTTTATTTGGTGGAGGAACCATAACTTTGGTTGAACACCCTTATACTTTCATGTATTTATAGGAAGGTTTTTGACCATCTCATGACTCATATGTTGTCTTATCTAATTTTGTGAGGTATTTTATTAAGAATATAGTTTTATAATAAAATTGCTTAGTACCCCTATAAGTTTCGAGGTAATTATATAATTTTATTACATTATATTTTCTATCAATATTCTGTTTTTACATGAAATCATAACATTCTCAAAATAAAATTCATTAAAAGATGAATCATATTCCCCATCTTAATAGTTTCTTATCACCTAGATCTTCATGTTGACTTCCAACCTCGCTTTTAAAATGTTTAAATGTTTAATTCATTAAGAGCTCTTTCAATCTCTAATAGCAACCGTCCAGTAATTAGTCATAACGATCACATTATAGAAATATAATTGAACATCAATTAATGAAGCATATTCGCAGATAATTAATGCATGCAATTAACCCAGAAGTAGAACTGCAGACTAATAAATACATTGATACAGATAATGAATAAATGCAATTAATGTAGGGGTGGGGTTGCGTGATTGGCCATGACACTATCTCCCTTTCTCTTCTCTTTTCTTTTTTCCTTCTTGCAATGCAATATTTCTAGATAACAATATTTATTTTGAAACAAATATATATATATATATATATATATATATATATATATATATATCAAGACAAACAGAAAAAAGAAGCTAAAATGTAACAGTCCAGTTTATTTTTTTTCCTCTCAAGTTGTTCAAGTGAAATTAGACGAACAAAGCAAGGAATTGCAATTTAACAAATACATATAGACTTGCACGTGGATATAATAACAGTATATGTAACTTGTGCTTCTTTTTTTTCCAGAAAAACATGAATTCTTCCAGCAACTAGCATTATATGCAAACTCAACTTGAACACGACTATTATATATAATTAGAACACAGATTTCAGCACAGATAAAGTAACTTGTATATATTAGAAAGTTCAAGCATATAAATTTGACGACAGATGATAACAAAACTTTCCTTTCGATCTCTATTTTCAGGTAGTTTTCCAACTCTTCTCTATTTTTTTTCAAGTTTGCAAGTAACAAATACTACTATAACAGGCGCCTTGCACACAAAGTACGTATACTTATTGCAAAGAGAAACTATAATAAGACTTTAACAAACTTGCACATAAAATCTATGTCCAGAACTGACAGATTTTATAGACATTAATATATACATAAATGAGATTTGTACAGTAACAAATTCGCACAACTCCACTAAATTTCTTTTTATAGAATTTGCTGAGCATGCAATAGTAAGCGTTTGCACAGTAATAGATATAGTGCACAAAATTTAAGAGAAGGCACGTCAAGATTGTTGTTTATATATGGACTCCTCAAAAGAGATCAAATCACATTTAACAACAAGGCATGCAATAAACAATAGAAACATAATTTATTTGTATTTGTTTCAGTTACTTTTAACAAGACAAAGAGTTAAAATAATTGAGAAATAAATTTGAATGAATAGCAACCATCTTTTGTATTAAATGTTTAAGGTTGTGTACAATAGTAATAATGGAATACACTGGACGTGATAATTAAGCTATATATAAAGTATATATATACATATATAAAATAATCCCCTTAACATAATACACCCTCTCAAGCTAAAGGTGGAGATTCCATCCGAAGCTTAGACCGAAGATGAGCAAAAGGAGCATGAGGTAGAGATTTAGTAAGAACATCAGCAAGTTAGTTCTTTGAAGAGATGAACCAAATATGAATCCCCTTCCTAGCAACTCTATTACAAACAAAATGATAATCAAGTTCAACAATGTTTGGTACGAACATGAAAAACAGGATTGACAAATAGAAAATTAACCCCTAAATTATCACACCACAAAATAGTAATAGAAAGAGAAGGATGGTGAAGTTTTGATAATAAAGAGCAAATTTATAAAACTTCAGTAGTGTCATCAGCCAAAGTCTTGTATTCGACTTCCATAGAGGATCTAGCAATAGTGCATTGCTTCTCAGATTTTCAAAAAACATAAGTATTACCGAGATACACAAGATAACCACTATTAGACTTATAGTTATCAACATTGTTAGCCCAATCAACAACTAACCATGTTTTGTATCTCTCAACACTACCATCAGCTTGCTGTTTAATCTTATAAACCCAATAACTACCAACCATATTCATTATGGAGTGAAAATGGACTAAGGTTCATGTACCATTGCGGTGAAGGGCCTAAATTTCCTCTTATATGGCTTGCTACAATGCCAAGTAACGATTTGCATCATGGAAAGTTGACGGTTCCTGGTCTGGTAAGAAAGAATCCCGCAGGCCAGAGGATTCACTTAGATTGGCAGTTTTGGTATTTTATAGTTGAAAAACCATGATATATTGACAAGAAATAACATGATAAGAGAAGGTAATACTGTTGTTCGAGACCTTTTAAAGAGAAAACTTAGATAGATCAATAACTAAATTCAAACCAGGTAGGGAAACAGCAGAAGAACCTGTTGGTAATGCACCCAAGACTGAACCAAGTTGAGAAGGAGGACCTACTAGGGAAGCACCCAAAGCTGAATCAGACTGTGGAAAAGCAATGAAGCATAAGAGATATTCAGAGATAAGGAGACAACTTATACATGGATAATAATCAATGGAAGGATATAAATGTGGAGATAAATGGTATGCGTTGGTGCTCGTAGAATTAGATAGAACAAGGGCAGTAGGTGCAAGCGAAACAGGGGCAGTAAGTGATGGTACTGTTAGGCGATGTGGGAAGAGTTTGTATATGTTTAAAAGTTCTAAAATGAAAAATATTTTCATGAAATCAAACATGACGAGCAATTTAAATACATTTAAAAGATAAATTGAGACACCAATAACTTAAGTATAAGGCACTATATCCCAAAAAAACAAAAAAAGAAGAGCAAAAATCTAGCTCTTCTTAAATGATCTGGTTTTAACAAAATATAAAAGATGCATATTAATCAACATGTAAACGAAAAATCAATTAGAATATTATCTCTCTTAAAATATAAATAGTTCATATTATTGTTTCTACTTTCTTCTTAAATGTTGATTTTATGGTTTATACTTCTTTGTTGTCTCTCTTTCTCTTGTTCTCTTTTATTTTCCTTCTTGCTGTTCTAGTCCTTGGCTTAGAAAGGAATATTATCTAATTAGAATATCCTTGAAATCATGATAACTTTCTTGTTGTCTAAGTTGTATATTTGGACTTCCTAAATAGCTTCTGCAAACGATTCTTATGAAAAATCAAACACAGAAACTCTTCTTAAAAAAACCAAGATGGGTTTCCAAGCTGTGGAAACAGAAAATATTTATTCATGCTCCACTCTTTGTAAATATTAGAAAGAAAACCTGTACAGATTATTTTTAAAAGAAGAAAGAAATCAATGAAAAGGTTCCATGCTGTACTGGTCATCCATACATGAATTTATCTTTCTCAGAAAATTCTGAAAATTCTTCAATTAATCATTCATAAAGTAACTAAATTCCTATTTTCATATTTGTTTTTAAGACCCTTTTTTTCCCTTCAAAAATCGTTCATTGAAGTCTTAAATACTATTTTAAACTAAAATATTCAAGATTAAAAATTCAACTTTCGTCTATTTGTGCTTAGAACTTCGATTTGAAAGATAATTAGAAGTACAAATGATGCTTAAGATGCTATGGACATGATTTTGTAGGTAAAGATGATGGTTTTGGGTGATCAAAATGAGTAAAAATGGATAATCAAATGGCTCTGTTAAATGTTTAAAATAACTGGTAATTGAGTTTTTTTTTTTTTTTTTGGTTCGTACTATATTTTGGTGTTTCCCATCGAGATGGTCCTATCCAATTCTAAGGGGGAATGATTACAGTTTAATTTTGTAATCGAGAAGTTTCATTTTAGCCCAATCCTTCTCTTCGTTTATAATAGAGTAATTAAATGGTTTCATTGCCAAGCCCATGAAGACCTAAATATACAAGCTTAGCCACTGACATAATGGGTCCCTTTTGTTCATCAATAAAGGGAATTCAAAGAAAGTTTAATTTATTTTTTCAGAATTAAATAAAACTAAATTTATTTAATTGAATTCGATATATTTATTAATATAAATAAATTATAAATTAATATCTTAATAAGATAATGATCGAAAATTAAATTGATTAAAAGGATGTTGAATTATATATGAATATAAGTTTATTTAAGATGTATAATTTTTTTATTTTAGCATTTAATGCATGTCATATGTGATAACACTTTACATATAAAAAGATTGAAAAATATATCAAATACAAATTTACGAACTATAAAGAATAAGTTAGGCATGTATACAAAGTGATATGAAAAATTAAACTAGCCGTGCCGATAATAAATATTAATTAATTAAAAATATGAATAAACTAAATCATACTTTATTGAAACATAGATTTTAAAAATATAATAGAAAGAGGTGATTTTCGTAAGAGTTGTTCCATTTATTCTTAAAATAATGTTTTTTTCAATCAATTGGTGCATGAGATAGATGAAAGTTGCATATTAAGATTCGACAGTCGTATTACTTAGTATTGATGCATAATATTACTTAGGATTGATGCACTTCACAACCAAGCCTAAACTAACTTAATAGAACTAATTAAAAAAATACTTTCTATTTTTTGGTTGTATTTTGATTTTTTGCCAACTACATCAAAAAAAAAATTAAAATCAATTTCTCATTCACCTATAATTAATTTTAAATATTTTAATATTTCATATTATAATAATAATGTTGGAGAAAATTTTACAACAAAATATTTACCTTAAAAGATATTTCATGTGTGTAATAACCATATTTTAAAGCGAATTTTTTTTCTAATTATCTCGTACATGAATAAAAATTGACTAATCAGTATACAAAGATATATAAAATTGTAGAAATAAAGTAAATTGATAGGTAAATACATTAAGATAAGGAAAAGGTATTTGTATTTATTTGATATATTTCTAGTTTGTTTGTAGCCACGATAGCTATTAATGTTTTAATAGAAGTTATTCTTAATATTTATGAGTAAATATCAAAATAGTTTACACCATTTTAATATTTTAAAACTCTGACAACAAGACTTACTTTGTATTTGTTAAAAGTTTCATTTGCTTTTATCTTCTTCTAAAAAATTCATTTATGGCCTAATAGTTTGCTTCCAGATGGAAGATCCATTAGTTCTCATATATAATTTTGTATGATGGGCTCAATCTCTTAATTGATTGTCTCCTTCCAATAAGAATCTTCAAGGCATGATATTGTTTTAGAGTAGTTTTGAGACTTAATTTTTAACAAACAAGTTAGAAAATCAAGACCATATATTTTTAAGATTTTTTTATCTCTTACTTCTCTTTGTCTAAATTTAATTATTTTTTAATAAGTCTTTCATCTATAATTTGACGATAATCACTTAAGCATACTTCATTCATTCCATTCTTTTAAGTGAATGAATTTCTTGACTCTTTATATAAAAAGTATGTTTAAATAATATATCATTCCTTGACTCTATTACTATATTAGAATAATTATCTTTAATACTTGATTTGCGTACAAAAAACTTATATACACAATTATTGTATGTATATTCAATGAATACATACTCCACTATTTTAGTTCATATCTTGACTTTTGAGGATTATGTATTGTCATTTTTGCAAGATACCCCAATAATTTAATATATTTGTGTTTATTAAATTATGTTAATTAAATTATCCCAACAAAAATATATTAATGAATTAACAATATGAATAAACTAAATCACACTTGTTGAAGTGCATATTAAACAATACAATTGAAAGTGGTTTTTTCAAGAGTTATACCCTTGTACTTAGATAAATTGGGTTGCTAAAAGGTGAAATTAAAAAAAAATACAAAATATTATTTAAATAAATAATATTTTGTGAGTATGGTTAGATTTAATTTGCCTCACCTTTTAGTTTTTTTTTAGTTTTTTTGTTAATTAATCCACCTATACAGAACTAGAATAACCATATAAGATGAAAGTAAAGAAAAATAATTTAGAAATAATACTTTCTTTGTTATTAATTTTCTAATAAACCAATAAAATCCTCTAATATATAGGTCATGCGAGAAAAAAGCTTCTATTTTTTCACTGTGGAACAGTGCGACTTAGAAAAGAAAAGAAATAATTTCTATCAAATGTGAGACAAAGCTTATTAGTTAGATTTTGATTTCTTTTTGCCAACTCTACCAAAGGTTCTTTGAAATCTTATTAACCCACAATTTATTTTAGATATTTTAATATTTCATGTTATATAAAAATACAAAATATTATTTCATTTTGTGAGTATAGTTAGATTTAATTAGCCTCACTTTTTAGTTTTTTTTTTTGTTAATTAATCCACCTAAAAAGAACCCTTGCTTAATTAAATCTGTAATCGTAAGGGATTAGTACTTCATAGCCATAATCTTGACCAAACAATCACAATGATTAATTAATGTCATAATCAAGATGATAAGTGCAATACAAGAATCATGTAGTGGGCACCAAAACTGAAATAGCAAAGTGAAAGCAACAACTCCTGCATTTATACTTGATAGCAGCCTGTGACCAACCCCCCTACAAAATACACTCCCGTTCCCATGATCATATATGATTTTCTTGGTAGCCAAACATCAGAGCCACCATGCAAACCACAACGTTCAGAATAGACAGGGAGATAGAGATTGAGAAAGGCTTGACAGATGGTTGCAGAAAACTTGCAATAATTGTTAACCCATCTTGATAAAGGCAGCTTCAAGCAAGTACAAACTCCTCTGAAAGACCAATTTTGTTGCTACGTGCGTGCGTGTGTGGAAGAGGATTTAGATAAAGACGCTCGGGAAGAAAATGGATGGGCAAATTTGAATGCTCGTCGCAAGCTCTAGGGGGGAGGTTTGCACATAGTTTTGAAACCAGGCCCGGCCTGGTGGGTCGACCCGGGACCCTATTGATTCGGGTCTGGAACCGGACCGGGTTGATGAAAAAATAGAAAAGTCATGACCCGGTGTGACCCGGCCGACCCGGCGGGTTGACCGGCGACCCGGTTGACCCAGCAAAACCTTATCAAAAACCCGGTTGCAACTCGTTGATTTTTTTTCTAAAACGATGTCATTTTAAATTTTTATTAAAATAGAAATTGACCCGGTCGACCCGGTCAAAATCCGGAACCTGAGCCTTGGCCCTAACTAGCCACCGGGCCGGGTTTAAAAAAATATGGATTTGCATGTCACTTTATTGAGAGGACAGACAACTTCCAAAATCCAATGATATTCTTCTTTGCATAAAGTTGAGAAAAACATGAAATAAAGAGGAAAGAGGGAGATTGGAAGAATCCAAGGACGAAGAAAGTTACTTGCCCACCACTTAAAGATGATTAGAATCAATTAAAAAAGCTTTTCTTTGACAATCTCTCCTTTCCTCGCTCTCAATTATTGCTCTCTCAGACACGGCAAGTCAAGATCACCGCAATGGAATGGAAGCCTAACACACTGCCCGTGTAGAGTTTTTGGACCCTAATGCGCTTCAACTTTTTTTTTTTAATGGTTTTTTCTTAAACAAGTGTAAAATTTATGGTTTTTTACATGTTTTTTTTATGATTTTAATATGTGAATATTAAAATCTAAAAAAATATTATTGTCGCCATAGATTTTATGGTAACAATATAAAAATTTATTAAAAAAATTGAATTGAAAAGCTGTTTAAATATATCTATAGTTGAATAAAAAATTATTTAAAAGATGCTCATAGAATAACTCAAAAGTACATATATTGAAAAAAATTATTTATATCTTAGTGTTTCCAAACATTTTTTTAAATGTTACTTTTATAATTTCACACCAAGTAATAATATTTAATTTCCTTTTCTCTTCTCTTCTAAAAACACTAAAATCATGTTTTTGTTGTTTTAAAAAAATTAATGGTCTGATCTTAAATTGGTACGCAATTCCTTAATATTGTTATTAAACAATTAATTCCTTAATATTCGTACGCAAGCATCTTATATTTCTTACTTCTAATTAATTTGAGATGTTTCATTTACATATATAATTAATAAGTCTTTCTCAGGCCTCTTCTAACATAACTCCTCATCTAATCTCGTAAAAGCATGTTTACAATCTAAGCTAAATGCAACATGTTGAGCTCCAAATTCTCTTACTACTAAATTATGGTGGATTGAGGAACCTTGATATATAGTCAATCAGGATATCAAACAAAATCAAAATTCGTCATTCATGCCAAGCTGAATCATTCACTTTTAAGAGATGTTTATTACGGTGGTAAAAATTATTTATAAATATATTAAAATATTTTTTTTATTTTTTGAAATTTATTTTTAATATCAATATAATTTAAAACACTTAAAAAAATTAATGAAAATTAAAAATTAAAAATTAAAAGAAATAATAATACAACGGTTGCGTCAAACGATCATTGTACTAATTTAGCATAGAGATGCTTGTGGTTAGAAAGATGAATAGAACTCTACGTTTGCATTGAATATATGTAGAGAGAGAGAGAGAGAGAGAGAGAGAGAGAGAGAGTCCAAGTTAACAAAACATTGATACAAAGACACTTGTGTAAACAAAATTGTTTCTAGAACAAAAGTCAACGCATGTGCTCATCGTGTCTAGAATAGTATAGATATGAAAGACATTTAATTTAATACACGTAATGTGAACAATATTGTTTCTAGAACAGGCAACACATTTGCTCATGGTGTCGCATAGAATAGGATTACAATGCTGATTATTTTGATTCCCTTAAAAATATGATAATAACAATAATAGAGCAAGAAGGATTAAAAAAAAAAGTCCGAGTAATAATTGTGTTGTTACAAGGTCCTTGAAAAAACCATGGTTTTTTTTATAAAATAAAAACATACTCGAGCCATTAACTCTGAATAGAAATTATCAAATTTCAAAGTTTTATTTGAAAATTAGCACAATAAAAATAAAAAATAGAGAAAATGACACCATCCAATAAATATTTACAAAAATAATATAGTTTAGTGAGTTGTAAGAGATATCTGTGACTTGGAAGTTGCATGCATCATAAGCAACTTCCATCAAATTAAAACCTCGGACCTATTTTTCTTTCTTTAATTTCCCTCTTCTCTCATCCTCTTTTTCTAATATTGCCACAACGACACCCCTCCCCTCCCCTTCACAAGACACCCATCACAAGACACAATAGTCTCTCTCTCCTCTAACCTGTGGGTCTCTCTTCAATTTTTGGCGGACACCGTCATTTAGCACCGCCTATTCAACATTTCAAGGTATATTACACATTTTTTCTCTATCAATTACATAAGATTTGTGATAATTTGTGATAATTTTTATTTTGATTAATTTAGGGTTTAGAGTTATGGTTTTTTAGGGTAATTTATGGTTTTTGTGAATTAGATTTAAATTATGTTAATTAGATATACAATACATTAAACTGATTTGATAATTTTGTTATTTATGAAGAAAATTGATAAATTTGGGTTATTGTCTATTATGTTATGGTTAGGGTTAGGGTTTTTTAGTTAGATTAGGGATTTGTTTTTTAATTAAGTATAAATTATGTTTAATACATGTCTGGGAAGTAGTGAAGGCAATGTGGTGCCAATATTTTTCCTGACACTACTTGATTAATTTTAAGTTATTTTTAATTATAATTAGGGGTAGGGGGAGAATGTTTGCATATCTATATTGGTTGTTATGTCTAAATAGTTGGGTGTCTATTATTTCTATTAGTATAATTATTATAAATATTCTCAAGTGAACAATTTACTTTGTTAGTATTAATTCCTTTTTAAATACTGACTTAAAACTATAAGTGTATATTCATATAGCTCTGGTCGTGGGAGAATCTCCATATTCGTCATCTAAAAAGTTAGGGGAACAATATGTTTGATACTAACACGCAGATGCAACTCTCAATAGGATATCAATAATAATAGGATTTAATAAATTTTAAATAGCACGTTATTTATATAAATTACATGAAAAAAAAATACTAACTTTATGGTTTGTCATGTTAGATGGTGTAGTGATAAACATTTCACTTTAAATCTTACTCACATCCACAAGTTTTACCGGGACGAATAGGATGCGCAACAACCTTACTAGGTACGGATTATAATTTTATTTATTTTTGTTATTTAGGTGTTGATTTTTTAGTTTCAAGTTGTTTTATAATGTATGTCTTTCATATCTTGATAGGTTATATGGGCATCATACACTAAGTATTTGGTATTAACAGCTTCATTGATATGCTCAAAGGGAGATGCATAATTGCGTTACTATGATATCGTTGAGATGCATTGCCTTGATCGAATAATGCAGCAGTTGGATCCCTCAACACATCAAAGATTATGTTGATACTAGTTACGAGTCGTATAGTATCAATTGTTAGGGTAAGCGGAGAGGAAATTGATTGGTGAATCATGTAGCTTACCTAGATTTTTGGCATGCTAGGAGAGATTAGATATTTGTAGTGCAACATCCAATGATTGATCTAGATAGTATGATATGGTGTTTTCCCATAATGTGTCGATTTATAACACCTACATAGTCACGTTTCTTTAGGCATCCATGTAATTTGATGCATTACGAGCTTTGTTATCCGAAACAGAATCGATTGGTATGCAATAGTTTTTTCTATATGACATTTATTAAATATTAGTCATATTATTATAGATGATGGGTGCTAATTATTTTTTAAAAATATTTATTAGATTTGTTATTTATTACGGGAGGCTCTGTAACACTCCATGTATTAATAGAGAATTTCGCTGATGTTTTTTATAACATTAATGAAAAGAGGGTGTGTGTGTGTGTGTGTACACATATTTTTTTTCCTATCAGAATCCAATATCACTTCTTTTTACCATCTCATTTACTTCCATGAGAATTTATATGTTCCATACCATTGAGCTCTCTATTTTGAATAATAACTCTTATATTATTTATTCTTCTTATTATCAATTATCTATTTTTATATCCCCCATTAAATTATCTTTTCAACTTTATACATGCATTCTGTATTAGAGGGAAGATGAATTAACATTTGTATTATTTCAGTATGGATATTATAACACATTTCAATACTTGATTTGCATTCACAACATTTCCAAATCTTTAATCCCTGTATTTTTTTTCCTAAAAAGAATTCATTTTATATTTCATAATATATCTAAACAACTGTTTAAAAGATCTATTGGATTTGACAAAATTTCAGTAAAGTCACCCTTATACGAGGCCGTATCCAAAACATTTGTCCCGCCACAGCCTGCATAAAACATATTCTCATAATTTCCACACAAATGCCCCAAGCATACCACCAGTTCATTTATTAATCCATTGAAGTTTCTTATAGTTCATTCACAATCAACTATATCAATACTAGTTTTTCTTTCATTAATATATTATATACTTGACATAATGGATGCATGGATGGATTTAACACAAAAGATTTTAATTTACAAATATTTTTGTAAAGTTGCATAGTTAAACACATCTCAAAATAAAAGTCATAATATTTAAATTACATAAGGTATATACCTAACAAAATATAATCTAGTAACTAATGTCAGCATGGTCCACTTAAATGAGATGAACCTACAAAAAGAATATAGCATTTAAAAGTCTAATTAGTTATTAATTTAATATCCCATACTTGTATTTTCCAAACTAATACAGTCAACTTAATATTTGTAATGATTTAAAGTTTCAACCACCACATTAGAAATTTATTAGTCCATACATATCAATTAAGTCATTGTGAAAGTAACTAAATTAAGATTTACATTAGTTTTCTTACTCGTTGTCAATAGGATCGACTAAGTATTGTATTCTTCACTTTAGTCACTATCTACGTGACTCATTAGGTATCAAAAATAATTTATTTAGTTACCGTCAACACGGTCAAACTAAGTGTCAAAACATCTCTTTATGTTCTGTCAATACAATCAAGTAATATCGAAAATATTTTATTAGTTATCGCCAACACAATAAACCAAGTATTAGAACTTCTTATATGTCTGTCTATAAAATTGATTAATATCATTAACATTTCCCTAGTGATCATCAACACTGTAAACTATATATCAAAACATCTTATATATTTGTCAATACAATCCATTTGTATCGATAACATTCATTTAACTACCGTTAACACGATAAAATAAGTTAGAACATCTTATATGTTTGTCAATACAATTGACAAGTATAAGCGGATAAACATTTCTACTTAATTCAAATCAAACATCTTTTTTTTGCATTTAATTTATAAATTCCCGTTTAAAATAGAGTCATACGTTAATTCCATCTCAAAATATAATTCCATGATTTTTATTTCACAACCCAATTAACAATGATACAACATATAAGAAAAGAATATTAAAGAAAACAAATAGTAAAATTTAAATAGAACAAGGTATTAGGTACCTACTTGTGCCTCTAATAGACCTAGCTCCTCTCGTTGATTACCCAACTCCTTATGTTTCTCTCGATTTCAAAAAAAGATACAACACTGGTCTATATATCTCCTAAATCAACTTATACATATTCAAGTCAAACCACTTTCCATTTAATACTAAAATATTTTACTTTTTCTTAGCAAAATACTTAACACACAATATTATATTATCCAACCTCATCTTCATGAAATCCTACAAACTAATAACTATCCAAAACCATATTTAAAACTTCAATATATAATTTCTAATAAGTAAACACACTGATTTAATTTCAATGCACAAAATCAATTATTTTTTTCAACCATGATCATCTCATTAATACTACAAGATTAATCATAATTTATAAAGTTTAGTATCAATTATCTAATTTCTTCTAAAACCATGTACTTGACTAGCCTTAAGGGCCCTTCTTCTTACATGATTTTCCTTAAATTTCTTTATAATTTTAACTAGTAAATAATCCCCACATACTAATTAAAAAATATCATAAACAATCATACACTTTCTCTCAATTATCTCAAGAAATTCTAATTTAAAGCATGCTAAAATTTCAAATAAAGTTTGATATGGTAATCCATTCATCTCCAAACACCATTACTATAATAATACACATCAATTACATGTAATTAATAAGTATTTATACTAAATAAATCAATCCATTTTTTACTCCCTATTTAATCGGCCCTACGTCCTAAAAAACACCAAGTTCCTTATTTCATTCCTTAAGATTTTATGTCCTTTTTAACCTATTTCATTCCAAAATGAATCAATTTACATCAATTTTACATTTCCCTCAATTTTTATCCAAAAACACTAATTTAAAAGTTTAGGGATTTTTGCTTAATTTTGCCTAACCTCATTCAACAATAAAATAATTGGTAAAGAACACTTTGCCCATCAATTTTGTGCTCAATATAAGCCCTCCAGGTGAATTTCTTCCACTCTTTTTTCCTTCTCCTTTCCTTTCTTTAGTTTCTCTCTCTGACTCTCACTTTCTCTCACTTTAATCACTCTCAAATCTTGTGTTCATGTGTTTAAAAACTACTAATCTCACTTATGATGCCCTGAACTTGGTTTACATACAAGAAATATGGATAAAAAATAAAGGAAGAAAAGAATAAGAAAGCTCTCCCTTCTCTTCTATGGTCGATGGGTTATAAGCAAGAGAAGGGCTAGAATTTTTATCAAAATTCTAGTTTTATCATTATCTTATGTTTGTTAAATAATTCCAGGTAATTCTTCGAGTTTTTGATAAACTTTGATATTGTATATGAACGAATTTATTCATATTCCTTGAATAATCTTCAGGAAATACCTTATTTCCAATTTATATTATTTATTTATTTTTCATCCAAAAATTCCATTATAACCGGAGATCTATTCTCAACCCTAAGGTCCACAACTATTTTTTTGTACAAATAAATATTCATTTAAACTCGTTTAAAATATACTCTACTTTCATGTTTTCTTAAAATTTTAATATGGGGTTTACAAGCTTGGAGAGCAGTGACCGCTCTTTGTGAAGAAGTATATGAGATGATACATGCGCTTGCCAACAATACACTCAATTTGTGTCATAGTGGATTTTAAGAAGTTAGCAAGGTTGAGCGTCTCAAAAGCAACCTTAGTGGATGATAAAATTGGTTGTTATGAATAAGGATATATAGTTTGAGAGGCAAGTTCATCTACGAGTGATCTAGGCTCGTCTATGAGCTGAGGTGATTTTGGTGTTGACCCCTTCATAAGCGCTACAGACCCATCCTTGAGTTGGATGAGTTAGGGTGGTGCAGATTCATCCACAAGGTAAGGCAATTTATAGATATAGTTAGATTATATATTTTAATATTATAAAAATTATAAATTTATTTTAAATTTAATAAAATGCTATATGAATTTTCATTGTGTTTAATTATGAATTGTTAATTGTTAATTTTGATGAACTGTGAAATGTGTTTGATTTTTTAATTGTGTTGAATGTTTATAGACACAGTTTTAAAACTTGGCCCGGCTCGGCAGATTGACCCGAAACCGGACTAGATTTAAGAAAAAGGGAAGGAAAAAACTCAGGTTACCTGGGTAGAACCGATGACTTGGTTGATACAGAAAGACCCGGTCAAAAGCCCGGTTACAACCCATTGACTATTTTTTTTAACAAAAATAATGTCATGTTAATTTTAAAAAAATAACATAAAATTAAAATCAACCCAAAATGATCCAATGGCTCAATTAAAAACCGCGATCCGGGCCTATAACCAGTTGAATTACCAAGCCGCGTTTACGTAGATGAAACATGCGACGTATCAAAATATATTATTTTTCTTAAAAAAATAAAATGGATCGTGTCAGTTTTTCTATTTTATACTGTGCTTAAAAATAAAATCCCAGAGGTCGTAGGATAAGAACATTGTCTATTTACCTCAATCTTCAGAGTCGCAGACACAGACACGTACACGAAAAGAAGTAACAGGACAAATGAGCCCCGAATCTACGCGAAGCCAAGGTAATTGTTTTGTGACGTAAGCCACTACAGACAACGACGCGTGGTGTCTCTGTCGTCCCGAGAGCCCAGCAATGCATTTCACGTGGTTTTGTATGGATGCAACGTCCACATATTTACACGTCAACCTGCCAGTTGTCTCCAGCTACCCCTTACAACTGGCCACGTTGAAACTGTCATGCATTGCACTCTTCTTTTTTCTCTCTGAAAGGAGCCCTTCAAAACTAATTTCGATTTGCTTGCATCATCGCTCAAATTATTATTATTATTATTTTTCTTTTGCCGATTAGCTGATACAATGGCCATTGTTTTAGTTAATTAGGTAGTATTTTACACCTGTTATAGCGATGTTATTTTTTAAAATATTATTTATTTATTTTTTAATTAAATTATTATTTATTTTTCCTCGCAGTTGAAATCAATCCCTTTACAATAGCAAGGGAAAGAAGATGAATTATTCCTCTTCCATTGATGAGGGGAGAATAGTGTGAAATGGCTAACTTAGGATCTTAAAACAATTAAAAACATACAACATTAAATATAAGAATCGTGTTTTTTTAAATTTTAAAGTTTTTTTGTTAAAAATATTTTTTTATATTTTCATGTGGTGGTTTTAAAAATAATTTTTAAAAATTTAAAAAAGTATTATTTTGATGTATTTTTTTTTTAAATAACACTTTAAATTATAAAGAATTCTAAATAGAATTTTCAATCGGAACAACCTGTATAAAAGGACAAATACTATTTTAACAATTTCAAGAATTCCTTTTGGTTAAGGAGACATCGTTAGTACTATTGTTTGACAATTTTGGTACACAGTACTTGGACGATGAACACAATGAAGAAAGCTACTCCCTTTGCAAGTTTTTTTTCCAATTGATTTGGAATTTGGAAAAATAGTTCAGTCCATTCTTAAAATTTTCTATAATGTGTGGGGTTGCATTTATAATGTTTCTAAAATATTATTAGTTAGACAGCGATAATAAAACAAAAACGTATTTAGATAAAAAATAATGATAAAAATATAAAATACATATATTTATATGATAATTTTGAAATGAATTTATGTATTTTTAAAATAAAAATATAAAAGAGATATACATTATAATGTGTGGGGTTGCATTTATAATGTTTCTAAAATATTATTGGTTAGACAACGATAATAAAACAAAAATGTATTTACATAAAAAGATAATGATAAAAATATAAAATAAATATATTTATACGATAATTTTGAATTGAATTTATGTATTTTTAAAATAAAAATAAAAAAGAGATATACATTATTATGTTATGTTCATCTCTTCTCTCTCAAAATAATAATTAAACTTTACCTAATTTTTCTAAATAGAAATGAATCATTGTTATTAGAGTGGGAAAGTACTAATAATAGCAAATATGAATTATTTGATTAAACACCGCACGTTTCTAATGTTTCTGATTTCTTTTGTCTCATACTTTTTCATAAATTCTCACGTTTGTGATGATGCTGTAGAAATTTCTTAAAATATTAATAGCATAACTAAACAGACAGTATAAAAATATAGACATGTGATTAATGCCATCTATTATTTAAATGCAATTGCTGTATAGAAATGTTTTGGAAACGCCGAAATGTTTTGGAAACTCCATTGACATTTGATAAATGTGGTGTAGGTGTTTTTTAAAAAAGAATTTTATTTAAAAATATTGAGTTTTTAAATATTATATATGTAGTGAAAACTATGAAATAAAAATTATTCGAGAGTCTCTAGGATCCTGTTAGATAAATCTAGAGTTGTTTAGGGATTTATTATCTGAATATCTGATTTTTTCGGCTTTAAAGAATTTTTTAAAGGTTGGGTTATCGCAAACCACAAGTCGTCCAATTATTCGGCCTCCAACAATAATCCACACGAACCATCCGTGAGAAATGCATTTTAATGTGTTTCTAAAATGTATTTTAATCAAGTCATACTTAATTAAATTATCTCAGTTTAATTTTTTACTAATGATCCTTAATGTATGTGATTTATTAGATTCCTAATATGTTGGTCTTTCTAATTAAATAGAATTAAATAATTGAATTTATTATCAATTAAACAATTGATTAATTTATATTTGAAGTTCGGGTGCATCGTCTAACAACGTGTTATGATCCCTCACATATTAGAAAAGTTACTAGTGGTTTGACTAACCTTTTAATGACCGTTTTTCTCAGTGTAATTAATATTCTTTCATCAATAATGTTCCCATTTAACATTAAAAGCATGAAGTATGTCCATGTTAAATTATGTTTGTTCTATACAAAATAGTCATTGATCGTTTGAATAAGATTTGAAACTCTTTTCAAATCTCATTCTATCTTGGCCAATGATTTCTCAGTTAGTACTATTTGATAACAAATGAGATATTTTTTCTAATTCACCTAGAATGATGAATCCTCTATTGATCACTCAATGTCTGCCATTTCGTTATCTCAATTAAGATAATATGTAACAGGATCAAAGTATAATATTTTTTTTATATAAGATGACTTAGTGATCTCAAGTCTAAGAATCACTTACACAACTATCATGTGAGTCTTTCCATAGACATAAATAATCTCTCTATATGAAATTCTCATACGATCAGTTTAGTGTATATATATCTTATGACGAACATCTACATATTAATTCTAAGTATCCCTTATAGAAAATACATTAAAATGGTTTTTTTTTTTACATTTTTTTTTATTTTTGACACCAACACATCAAATCCATTGGAAAGCACTAAAAAACATCAATTTAATGTTACTACACTCCCAAATAGAAAAGGTGGAAATATGTTAAAGTTAAAATGTGTGAATTCCATTAAGTTGAAATGTAACCAAAGAAAAAAAAAAAGAAATAGAATGGCATTTTATTAGTTTCCCTTTCAAATTCAATGATTGGAATCATATCCCCGTTTGTTTGCTGGAAAGTAGTTTCCTTTTGGAAAGTGAATTTCGGGAAAGTGAATTATTTTCTGATGTGTTGGTAGTATAATGAAAAATAAGTTGGAAAACACTTTCCAGTGTTTGGTTATGTCATGGAAAATGAGCTGGAAAATAACTTATTAATGTTTTATTTTTTTCAAGTTTATTAAAATAATGAGGAACAAATCTTACAAATTAAAAAGTAATATAATTTCATAAATTATTTCAAATAAAATAAATAATAATCAAAATAATAGAGATCAAATCTAAAAAATAAAAAAATTGAAAGATAAAGAAATTAAAATAATAATAATAATTAATATTTCATAAATTATTTCAAATCTATAAGTAATAATCAAAAGAATAAGGACTAAATTTGATAGATAAAAATTCAATTAAAAAATAATAAGGGAAAATAAAATAATAATTATAAAAATAAGGACCAAAATTAATATAAAAATTAAATTCTAAGGGATGAAATTGAAAAATAAATATTCGAAACAAAATATATATAACAATCAAAAGTTTAAGGACCAAATTTGATATAATCAGCAAATAATATGACATTTCTAAATTTTTCACAACTTCCAGAAAGTGTTTTCCACCCAAAATAAAAGGAAAACACTTTCTTGAAAACCAAGCCAAATTTTCCTTTGACTGGAAAGTGTTTTCCGTTTATCAACTTTTCTAATGGCAAACAAACACATGAAAGTTTGGAAAGTGGCTTCCCGGAAATCACTTTTCGGATAACAAACACAACCTAAAATATTCTTTTAAAAATTTAATTTATTGAGAAATAAAAACAACACAAGTATCTTTCTCAAAAGAAATTAAAAAAAAAAACAAAAACAATAGGGATCAAAGTAACATTTTTTTTAATTAAAAATAAGGGTTAAATACATCTACCATTTTTATATTACATTTGGCTAATATTTTCAAGAACCCAAACCTAAAATGTTGTGAAAAAAAGTCCAATGAATTGAATATTTGTTATTCTAGATTTCTAATATTTTGAAGAAATAATTGTACCATCGTAGGATATTGTGATATCTTGACATTTTCTGATAATACAAAGTATTATTTTATGAATTCAAAATGTATCAATAACAATATGATTGAGGCTTTAAATATATAAAAAAATAATGAGTATTGTGTCAATCAACTTTCGTGCATTTTAATTAATTAACAAAGAATTTAAAGGAGATCGATATATTTTGTTGCGTTGTTTTTGCTTATCTTATTACATTTCACTATTTATAATATTATTTACTATGTAAATTTCCTTCCTTGGTCCATCAAATTTTAGATTTTTTTTCCAATTTGGTTAATGAGATTTATTTTCTTTCAATTTGATCCTTAAAAGTTATGTAGTTATTCAAGATTTTTTTATTTTCTTTGGATCGCATGTTTTCGTGTATCCAATATATCAAGGATTGTTTTAAGATGAAATGAGGTCAACCAACTTTCATGCATATTAATCAATAAAGAAACTAAAGGAAATCAACATTTTGTTGTGTTACTGATAGTTATCCTTTCACATTTCATTATTCATAACATTGTTCACTATAAAAATTTCCTTTATTGGTCTTTTTAATTTTTGATTTTTTTTCATTGTGGTTTTATTTTCTATCAATTTGGTCCTTAAAAGTTATGTTTTTATTTTCTAAGATTTTTTTTTATTATTTTTGTTGAATTGCATGTTATCATGTATCTGATGTGTTAGGGATTGTTCTAGGATTAAATAACAGGTCAAATTTACATAATTAAACTTTTAATTACAATGAAAAAATAAAATTTTAAAAATAAAAATCAAATTCACATTGGCAAAAATTAACGACTTTTTTCACATGTGTATTGTAAAAAGGCGTGTAAAAATACACTTTGATCCCTTAATTTTTTTTTCATATCTAGTCCCTTCTGTTTTTGGATTTTTTGTTTCGAAAGTCGTAGGGAAATATTAAGAGAAAGAAAGCTCTCAGATGTTTGGGTTCGAACCACTAATCACTTTGATTTTGGTGTCTATGGATTTGGTTTTAAGAGATAAACTCAATGAAAGTGGTTTCTACCTTCAATGATGCCCCAAAAAGTATATCAAGCCATGAAAAGTTGTTTTATTTGATTTGATATTGATTTTTTAGGCCATTAAAAAGTGTTTTGTTGATCATGACTGGATTTTAGAGGTTCATGAGATTTTTTTTTTCATGTTTTTGGGTAAAAAATGTTAAAGGTCTTAGTTTTAGAGGTCTAAAACCTTGGATCTCAATTTTTTAGGTCAACAAAGGTGGCTTAAAAAACACATTCTAATAGTTTGATCTTTATTTGTTTAAAGATTGTAGACGAATCACTCGTCATTCGTTCACTTAAAAAAAATATAAGGATGGACAACATGAGTTTTAAATATGGGCTAAGCATGTAAGCCTATTCTTTTAGCCCACGCGTACCTAGCCTTTTAATTTTTTATGTGATTATTTTTTTCTTTTCACATTTTATAATTAGTTTATTTTTAAATAAATTATTAAGAATAATTTTTTATTAATTATCAAATTTTCACCAAAAAAAATTAGATAAGAGCTTAGAAAGTTTTTTATTTGATTTTGAGTTTTTATGTTAATTAGAATGTGTTTTGTTGTTCAAAACGGGGTTTAAAAGGTTCATGAAATGTTTATTTTATGTTTTTGGTGAAAAAATGGTTGAAATATGGGGTTTTATGATCCAAAACATTAGTCCCTGGTTTTTCAATGATACAAAAAAGGTTGTAAATGGATGATACGTTGTCTATTCACTTAAAAAAAAATACAAGTTATCCGTTTTTTTTTTAAAAAACCCAAGTTTATAGACGTTAGCTTCCAGGCCCAAACATTTGGATTTTAAATGTGGTCCAGTAACACAGCTCCATTCTCCTAGCCAATATGCGTCTAGCTCTTTATTTTTTATTTGACCCTTGTCCCTATAGAGACTAGAAGATTATAAGTGTTTACTTGATTACACGTGTAGTTTTATAAAGGCCATCATATTGTGATATTAGTTTTCCTCTTTTGTAAAGGTTGTTCATTGCTTTTACCTTCCTCAAGACTAGATGCCTCACTTTGAAATGTTCATTTCTCACTTTGGTGCTATGGTATTGGGATATCTTATGTTTATAAGCCTTATTTTCTTGCTAAGCTATTAATCGGGTCTATTCTAACAAGTCCAAGTTCACTTTGAGCTCTTTTTCATTCCAATCAACTCCCTATGCCTAGGACACTTAATCTTTACTAGTATGATTGATTTTATGCTATAAGTAAGGAGAAATAGGGTCTCCCATGTAGAATACTTATTGGTGGTTCTATAAGCCTAAGAAATAAGGAGAAATAAGGTCTCCCATATAGAATACTTATTGGTGGTTCTATAAGCCTAAGAAATTTTATCAATTCATTAGCCTTCCTTTTACTTCTTAAATCTTTTTTTGAGTCCATATAAGCATTTTATTTATAAGCTTTGTCTGTTCATTAGTTTAAGGTTAGGATATGGGAGAGGGGGATTTATACTATATGTGTAACCTTTAACAATGCCCTTTGATTTTTCTGTTGTTTATTCATTATATGTTATCAAAACGTTAGATAGCCTAAAATGACATAATAATATTTTTCAACATAAAATAAATAACCTTGTTGGTAATGATTTGTGAGAGAGAAACATTGTGGTTGATTAAGATTTAAGTTAATTAGGCCACCAAAAACAACCCTGATTGCAATCCAATAGTAGCAAGCATTAGGCTAATTAGGTCATCAAGACCTTTAGGATCCTAAATTGATTATATATGCCTTTGAGTGATACTAAGCCACCAGGATATCCCCGAAAACTAAACTAAAGAGGGTTTTTTGGTCTTAGCTGAGGCTGTGTGTATCTAGGTGAACCTTGGAATCTGTTATGACTTTAAGCCTACATTTACTCTAAGTGCAATGAAGGGAGAAATAATATTAAAATAAGCTAATTTTGTTTCAAATGAAGATTAAAGAAATTAACTTGCTTGCTTAACTCGGTTCTACTAAGTCGAGTGCAGAATGGGTGAAGGGTACATCCATCCTTTATCTAAACTTTTCATTTCTTAACTCATTTTTTCATAGAGTTGTAATTTTTTTTTAATATAATTTATAGATTCTTTATTTATGATTTACATATGATGCAATCGAAAGCAATATAAGAAAAACTCTTTATTATAGTTGTTTTAGGTGGCTTTTAATCTAAATAGAAAAAATAATCTAAAATCAACTAAAAATATATAATAAATCCTAAATAGTAGCATATTGACTTTGTTTCTTGTAGGTTACATCATATTACTTTCATGTGATCAAGATGGAAATTTAGAGTTGCATAATTGTAAATATTCCACAATTCAATGGAATATTATAATGATATTATGTTCTTACAAGCAAGTTGGCAAAGAAAGGCATATGGTATGAGCATATTCTTATTCACTAACACCACGACATAGTCACATAAGATGTTCATGGTAATATAAAATATATTAATTTCCTACAAGAGTTGGAGAATTATTGGAAATAGGCCCTACTACATTATAGAACACCATTGCTCTTGAACAATATTTTTTTTATGAATAGAGAATTAAAAGAATTTTTCAATACCATCATTGGCATCCAAGAACATACAAAGGAGGTTTATTTATATACGATATTTTAAAGTTTTTTTCATAGTTTTATTTGAATTCTACATATAAAAATAAAATACAGTTTTTTTTATAAAAAAAATATGAGATCAATCTTCCAAATCCTCGTATTACAATATTGTTTTTGTTTGTTGTATAGCGAAAATTATTTACAAAGCTTTTTAGCATTAAAACTATTTTTATGCGAGCTCAAAATTGCCTTGCTGGTTGAAGAGAGAATAGAATATATATTTTTTTTCTTAAAAAAAGAGAGAGTAAAGCGTGGTAACGGTAAGAAAATTAGAACAAGTAAAACATGATTAATTCGGACAGTCAGTCACCACTCATACAATCTCCTAATTCCTGACAACCACAACCACAAAGCAAACAGTGTGTAAAAATTAAAGACAAATAAATAAATAAAACAATTTTCTCCTTTTGCGTTTCATTTCAATCTCTCTCTCTCTCTCTGATCTGTAGCCTCTCTCTCTCTCTCTCTCTCTCTCTCTCTCTCTCTCTCTCTCTCTCGTATTCTCTGCGTCTACCATCTCTCTTCGATCTGCTCCAAAACGTCCTGTGTATTATTAGCTCATTATCTGGTTTGCTTTCTCTCGATCAAAAACTGTAATCGTCACCACAAAAAAAGATTGAAACTTTCACTTATTTGGTCTGCTTGCTTCTTGTTTGTTTTGTTTTTGAATTCTCATTCTGCGTGTTTTCTTAAATAAATAATAAAAACCCAGATAGATAAATAGTTAAAGATGTGTGCTTTCAGTGTAGATTTTGAGAAGTAAAGGAGTTTTTGTTACCGTGGAGTTGACCCAACTCCAGGAGGTTCAGCTAGGTGGGATCCCAAATGGAAACAAACTTGATTGGTGGTGCCTCCAATTATTGTTACTTGCAGAAATTCAGACTCTATGAGACTCGCTCGGTATATATACATAATATACGTGCTCATTTTCTTCAATCTTTATCTTTATGTTTTCGTGTTTGATTGTTTTTTTTTTTGGGTTTTGATGTCTTTGATTTGTTGTTTTAATAGTTCTTGTTTGTGATTTCCGGGATAATGATTATTTTACGTCTGTGTGTTCATTTCAATTCTGCTGTGATTGCCTCCGTGAAGTGAGGAATTTAAAATTTTGATGCTTCTGGTGGTTTAATGTTGATGGGGTGATTGTTTTACATTGGATATGATTCACGTGGTGTTAGATTTAGGATTTTGACTTGATTAGGGGGTGGTCTTGACCAGATTGGAAACTCGGATTTGAAGGGAGTGTTTCAAATAAAGCACTCATTGCTTCTGAGATTGTAGTTAGCAATTGGTTGGGTTTGATTTTGGTTTTTTCTTGCTTAGTTCATTTTGAAAACTTAAAGCGTGCTAAGTTTATGTCATAGAATGATTTTGTTAAAAAAGTAGGGATGTGGAATTTGTGACTGGGCTTCCAGCGAACTATTCCATTGGAATTCTTGGGCTAAGCAAAAAGTGGGGAGATGTAAATGTCCAAATTTTGCTTTTGTCATACCTGTTTTGCTGCCTTACTCTTTCTTCCCGAAGTAATGAATAAGACTATATGTATTTTGCTCAGCTGCCATTCGATTTTATACAATAGCAGCTCATTGATTTGTCGCCAAGTTTGTCCCTTGAAAATACTTCATAATGACAAGTTTGGGTGCCAGTTATTGCAAAAATCTTTGATGTTATTGCAATCTAATTGTAGGATTTAGGTTGGTAACAGAAAAGAAATTTACACGACGCTGTTTGCTTTTCCTACTCTTCAGCATAAATTGAGATCAAAATTTTAATTACGCTTTTGTATGAATTTTTTTCCTTCATTCGCTCACCTTTATGATTGCTTTCCCATGTTTACTTGCTCAGTGTCACATTTTTTAGGCATAAGAAATCTTTGAATTTTACAGATTTGTCTATCTTTTTTTTTTTGGCATGCAGTCAATGGATATAACTTTATTGTATTAATATTATTCCAATAAGGTGGTCAAGCATAATCCAATTTTTTTTTCAGTGAATCTTATAAATAGAGTATTACAGACATGGGCCATTAGTTTCTCAAATTTTACCAGACCTTATGTTTCTTGTGTTTTTATATGTTGTATAAAGGGAGTAATCCTTGTCATGTTTGGTACTATATGTTGAAGTTGTTGCCCTCCTCTTATCTGTGTCCCTATAATTTGAAGTATTGGGGTTATTTCAATTTGTTTTGGGTAATATGGGTCCTCTGAACATTGAAGTCACTACCATTTTGGAAAACTATGCCCCTCCAGACTTTCTGCATGAGTTATATCCTGATGCTTATGAAGCAGGAAACAAGTTGCATAGAACTTTCTTTCTTGCTGTCTTGCTGGAATTTAATGTACTGATGATGTGCTTTGCCTATTTGAAAAATCTCTACTTTTGTTTGATGGAACTTTTTGTTGCTTCTTTCATTTATCCCACAATTTATTTTACAGCAATAGTAAAGTGCTGTTGTTAATATGAATTTATTTATCAAAACATTTTCATTTTCTTCTTATAAGCAATGATTATTCATGCCAATTTATCGAATCATCATTACAACTACTTCTGATCCAACATCTAATATTTGGCAGAATTTTTATATGATCGGAAGAGACAAGAACAGAACCCTTTGCAGGGTGTTAAAGATTGATCGGTTAGAGCCATCTGAACTCGTTGTTCTTGAAGATTCTACAACATATTCAGAAAGTGAATGCGTTGACCTGCTAAGGCGAATACATGAAGGCAATAAGTCAACGGGTGGACTTAAATTTGTCACTATTTGTTACGGAATTGTTGGTATGTTGTATCTGCAAGGTCTTCTATATGAGCTTTTGATATATTTCATTATTGAACTCATGGTGCTCTTTTCTTTAACATAGGGTTTATTAAATTTTTGGGACCCCATTACATGCTGCTGATAACAAAAAGAAGGAAGATCGGTGCAATTTGTGGCCATACAGTTTATTCTATAACCAAGAGCGAGATGATTCCTATTCCAAATTCTACTGTGCAGTCCAATATGACTAATTCTAAGAACGAGAACAGGTCTTTTGTCCATTCTGCATGTAAATGTAATATGTACTTGGTTCTGTTAAGGAGACCTAAGATACTAGTATCAGAATTAGCATTGTTGATTTGTAATTAGATGATGACTTTTTTATGGTTGCGCTGGTTTAATTTTTAAATCAATGTTCGGTATTTTTATTTTCTTTCATTTAATTGTTTGGAACAATTAGTTTGAGTTGCATGTTGCCTATTAGAAGTAGACTGGTTCAACACTGTGGAGGTAATTTCTTGACTATTTTTGTCATTACACCCTTCAGTGTTAATTAATGATGCGGGCTTCTGTGATTCATAAAGATGCGGGCTTCTGTGATTCAAACTTATTCAATTTCTTCTGGTAGTAAATGTAGCTATAGTTTATCTTTCTTCTTTCCTTGTTTAATTTTTGTTTTTGAGATGAGACAAGTAGGGCATCTTATTCTGAGGTATGCATATAAAATATTGCTGTTGCATCCTTTGTAGCTGATATTTTTGCCTAGTGGCTATTGCCAGTTCATTTCCTGCATATGTACAGGGGCAAACTTCATTGCTGTTGTGATGTTAATAAAATCTGTTGAATGAGGCAAGGTATCATCAGGGTTTGTGGGGGAAAATTCACTTTTTTTTTTTTTTTTACTTCAGTTTCTTGTTTATATTGATTAGACTAACAATTCATAGCATTCCTTTTCTTTAACATCAGTAAAAACATACTGACTTGTCCTTTCAATTTTTATTTTTTGTCTTGATGAAATAGATATAAGAAGCTCCTGTGCACGGTGGATCTTACAAGGGACTTCTTTTTCAGCTACTCCTACCATGTTATGCACAGTCTTCAGAAGAATTTATCTTGTAATGAGACGGGACAAGGTCACTATGAATCAATGTTTGTTTGGAATGAATTCTTAACTCGAGGAATTCGAAATAACCTCAAGAATACTCTATGGACAGTGGCATTAGTGTATGGCTTCTTTAAACAGGTGCATTTTATTTCAAGTAACCAACTATACATGAGTGCTTAAAGACGCTCATGCTATAAAAAAGAACAGTCCATGATAGAAAATGGTCATCACATTTACGATGGTATATGTTATGTGTTGCTTTCTTCTTCTCTAATTTCTTAACTCACTACCTTTTGTGGTTCTTTTCAAAGCTATCAAGTTTATTATTACATCCCATTTAGAGTTAGGAGTTGAAGTTCCTCTACCTAGGTCTTTTGCAAGGAAAATTAATTGAATTAAGAACATGGTCCTTTTGTAAGTTGAACCAGGTTGAATGGAATATCAACTCTATCCATATTTATCTGGCCTTATTCGCCTTTCAATCTTTATTTATGCAAATTTGTATGATCTGCTTCAATCTGATCTTTTTTAGTTTTCCTTTGTTGGTATCCAGGTCAAACTTTCAGTACCTGGCAGGGAGTTTAAGCTGGCTCTCATTGCTAGACGATCACGGCATTATGCTGGCACAAGGTATGGATGGTCTTCAAAACTTTTGAACAGCATGCCAGCTGGAGTTAACCAACCCTGCTTGGCTGCTTTGATCATTTGCCAGTGAACATGATAAACTCTCTAATATTGATCGGATCCAATCTGTATATTAACCTCTTCATATAGTCCACTGATGTGTTATAGAAACACTACTATCCAGATTTTATCCCACTGATCACTGCTGAACTTACAATGAATTTTATTTGATTTTCCTATTTTCTGATCTGTCTAGATATTTAAAACGAGGCGTGAATGAGAAGGGTAGAGTTGCTAATGATGTTGAGACAGAACAGATAATGTTTGAAGATGTTCCTGAAGAACAGCCAGTGCAAATAAGTTCTGTTGTTCAGAATCGGGGTTCAATCCCGCTTTTCTGGTCTCAAGAAACTTCACGATTGAATATCAAACCTGACATTATGTGTATGACTTCGATACTGTGAACCGTGTTATTCTGAGTGGTAACTTTCACAAGTTATTTATTTATTATTATTTTGCAGTGTCAAGGAAGGACCAAAATTTTGAGGCAACAAAACTTCATTTTGAAAATCTTGTGAAGAGATATGGAAGTCCGATAATTATTTTGAATTTAATAAAGGTAGGTTGCTGCGACTACCAAGAGACTGGTTGCTCCAGATGCCTGTGCTCATGTGATCTTTTAAGTTTTAAGCTTCTTGTGTATGAAAATGGATTCATGATGTGGTTTTTTTATTATTATTGCTGTCATTAGTTTTCGGCATTTTTTTTTGGGATTGAGGCGTGGTTGTTATATGTTTCTAACAATTATGTTGATGATTGGCAGTCGCGTGAAAAGAAGCCTCGGGAAACCATACTTCGTGCTGAGTTTGCAAATGCCATCAGATTTATCAATAAAAGTTTACCCGAGGAGAATCGCCTAAAGTTTCTGCACTGGGATTTGCATAAACACTCTAGAAAGTACTTTGCTTGCCCACCCCATACTTTTCTCTCGCATTAATTTTGTGATGACTGAAGTTAATAGCATTTGTTTGCTTTCAACAGGGCTACAAATGTCTTGGCACTTCTAGGAAGAGTTGCAAGCTATGCATTGAATCTAACTGGGATCTTTTATTGTCAAGTCATGCCAAGTTCAAGTTCCAAGGGATTGTTAAATGGGTCCTGCTTTGAGTAAGTTAATGAAAAGGCTTCCAACTCTTTTTACATGGTATTTTTCTTTTGTCTTATCCACTCAGGAAAATGTTTGCTCTGAGAATCCGTTGTCTTGCTAGATTTCACGCAATAATCACACAATTGCTATCCGGGCCCCTTTAAATTTATAGTAAATTCAAACTGAAGTGGATTTTTTGCTTTGTAGAATTTCAAATGATTTAAGGAAATATATTGATTCAAAACTCAAAACTTGCATATGCGCAGTTTGTGTAATGTGTCCTTTTGCATTTATACATTGTAATCAATAAAAAAAAGGTGGGAAAAACAGAAAATGCAATATTATGGATAATGATACTTTTCTAGTAACTAACAATTTTAGGGTACACTGCCAGGGTTTTTTCCTTTGTTTCTGTCTAATTCTTGTAAGTGACTTACAATGCTGGCAATGCAAATTTGGTGCAGGGAACGTGATGGTGACTATTCTCTTGAAAATCCTTCTAGTGACAATGTCAGCAAGTTGGATTCAGAAATTGCCAAAGCTGAATGTGATGCAAATCAAAATCAGAGTATCAACGTTCCAATGTTCCAAAGTGGTGTTTTAAGGACCAATTGCATAGACTGTTTAGATCGCACAAATGTAGCACAATATGCCTATGGATTGGTGGCTCTAGGGCATCAGTTGCATGCACTAGGATATATGGAATCCCCAAGTATTGATCTAGATAATCCTTTAGCTGAAGATTTAATGAGGATTTATGAGACGATGGGCGACACACTTGCACTGCAGTATGGTGGGTCCGCTGCTCACAACAAGGTAATCCTTGTGGGTTTGGGGAGGCCTACAGTTTAATGATTAAATATGATTGAACATAATTTTGTGGATCAAATACATTTTCGGGCACAGTTAGCTGTTTTCCTTGGAATTTTTTTTAGTTGAAAAAGTAAAAAAAAATAAAAATCAAGGATTTTCTCACTTAAGATTATGTAGTTCATAGGGGTGTGATTATTTTTCTTTGGTCACCTTGAAAATTGCAGTAGATGGGTCTGCTGCTCAATGAGCTGACTTGATTTGTAGGATTTTGGAAATCAGAAAGAAACATTTGCAAGCTTGTTGATGCTTTTAATCTTGGATGCATGTGTTTTAGGATGGTGCGGATAATGCAAAACATTATACCAAACATGTATTGTAGTTTTGTTCAATCTTCCAGTGTGTGTAAACTAAACTATTTGAGCAAGTTGGCTCTGTCATGTTTGTGTTTTATTAAGAAAATAAATTTTGCATGTCATCGCCTCTTTGATTGTGATGCCAAGGAACTAAGTTGATCACGTTGGGTATCCTTGCCTGCATGGGAAGAAAGTAAGGATTCTCAGGAGTTAAAAGAGCAATGGATGTACTTATTGTTGAAATTGTTAGTTCATTACTTAAAAAGCAAAACACCCTTGTTTCTGAAATACTCATATTCATTCCATTTGTCCACTTTGTTTTGAAAATTCTACTTTTGGAACTCTGCATAAAACTATCTATTTTAAGTTTAGCACTGCCAATGCATCACTGTGTTGCAATGATGATGTTAAATAGATATTTTCTGAGAGAAGAGGTCAGTGGAAAGCAGCAACTCAGTCCCAGGAATTCTTTAGAACTCTACAACGTTATTACAGTAATGCCTACATGGATGCTGAGAAACAAGATGCTATTAATGTGTAAGTATAAGAGGCTCTGCGCTTCAATGCCATCATTACTTTTCTCTGGAAAGAACTTCCCAGATCAGGGATTTTAAAATGTATGTTTTGATGGTAGGTTCATTGCAGGGGATGGATTATGCATTTGATGTGATATTTGCCTTTACTTTTTGGTCAGGTTCTTGGGTCATTTCCAGCCACAGCAGGGAAAGCCAGCACTGTGGGAATTGGATTCGGACCAGCATTGTGATGTTGGAAGGCGTGGTCCTGATTTAGTTGAGAATGCTAGGTAATATGCCCTCATAACATGCCATATCTCAATAATTTTTGTATGCTTACCTCATTCCCTCAGTGCCATAACTATAGCTGAATTTGGAAAGGCGCACTTGTTTAGGTAACCACTTTGTTTGGGTATGGTTGGTGGTAACATTATATTGTTCTAAGGGTATGAAAATAGGTAATCGGTGACAATGCAAAAACATGTACCAGAGCTAAAAAAGGATCAGTGTGGGACTATGATTCTCAATGACTGGAAGGAGAATCGTGGTTATAATTTCAGTTTCTGCTTTTGACAAGTTTTACACTTCATATCTAGGGACTTTTTTTGAATAAGAACTATTTTGGGACCTTTTTGTGAATAGGAAAACTGTGTATCACAGGAAGTTATGTTGGTCAAGGACCTTGCTTTAAAAAAAATGCATGTTTCTGTTATCATTGTTGTATTGCAAATAAATCATTAGCTTTAACACATCCAGTAAATGCAATTCTTCTGTAATTATTCAAATGATGCATACAACTTGGATATTGGAAGCGCTTTTCTCAAATTAATTATGTGTGTTTAAACATGCTTGTGTGTGAGCATAAGTTAATCTGAGATTTACTTTGACCATATAATGTTTAGAACATATAATATGATGAAACTAAAGTTTCATTTGTAAGGAAACCTTTATGCTAATATTTTTGTCATCTGTAGGTCATTCATTAAAAGGTCACTGTCAGATGGCAATCTTCGGTGTGAAAATGAGTCACCTGTAGCTGCCAATATTGGATACAGTAAGCCTCTGTCTGAAAAGGAGGGAGGAGTTAATAATGGTCTTTCAGACTCAAATCCGGAGATATCAACTTGTGAAAGTGACATATCATATTCCAGGTCTGCTTAAATTGTTCAATGCTTGTCACAGCTTGTTATGTTTAATGATTTTATCTCCCTATTTGGTAAGCCCATGGTTTATCCGATTTGTATTCACTCCTCATAGAGGTGCATAGTTGATGACTAATTGAAATGCCAAATAGATTCTCTTTTCAGCAGGTTATATTTCTTTAGCCATTAGGAGATAAGTTGTCATTCCTCTGCAATTGTAGCCATTAGGTTAAGGCTTGGGAATGGATAAGTGAGGTTTATTTATAAATGCTGTGGCTACAAAATCTGGCTGCTATCGTCCCTCAATTTCAGCATGTAATTAGGAAATGGAAATGCTTGGATGCATTCCTTAACCCTTTTATATCATGCGGTTGTTGCATTTTATGTGCTTACGTGGCTGATTAATGTTGGGGGTCTTTTTAGGTACACTCCCTCAATGCCTTGCAGGAAGCTTTTCAAAGATGTGGAGGAATACCAATGTTTTGAAAGTAATCATATTTGTTATGACGAACATGGGGATGCTTGCAGCTGCTCAAATTTCCTTGATATGGACTGGCTTTCTACATCTGGGAATTCATGTGAAGAAGATCTGTGTGATAGGTAGTTTTTATACTTCCAATTAAGTGCTTCAGCTCAGGAACCGAAGGCAAGTACTCGACAATTATTTTAATGGCTGCAGGTCTAGTGCTGGCCTATCATCTGAGAATCTTGGGAACGATGTGAAAATAGAAACAACCATATCTGCTAGTGAGTCCGGATCTAGCTTGAAGGTTAGTATTTTTTTTTCTTCTGGTGTTTGCATTTGCAGTTTGTTTAAAGAGTACAAGTTTCTGGTGTATGACCCTCTATAGCAACTATGTTATTTATCAACTTTTTACTCAATTGACATCATGTGTTAGTAAATTGGTTAAAACTACTTGATCATCTCTCATATGTTTAAGCATCAAATTCACTTTTTGTTTATGCCTATTCTATCTCTCCAAGGGAGAATCTAACACAAGGTAGAATGATTATGGCTGGCTCAAGTTGGCATCCAATTTTATGCATTTCTTTCGAGTCTGACACTGCGTCAACTATGGTCTTGACCTGAGAACTTGCTCTTTATATTGTTATGCTATGTGCTCAAGTTTCTCGCATTATTCGGCCGACAGTTATCAGCTTTCTGTTATTTGTATTTGAGTAATGTTTTGCTGTTTGATCGTTCATCACTTGCATTCCTGATTTGCGTTGGTCAGAATGTTAATCTGATACTTCCTTTGGTTCAGGGAAGAAGTCAAACTGGATCTTCTGATGACATCGCGGGTGGATTCCCAGACCGCTTTGTCCAGTGGGTAATGAGTGGGGAGATGCTGTTCCATTGAAGTTCACCTCCAATTTTTCAATACATAATTCATTAGAGCCATAAATCTGTTTAATCCCATCCGAAGGATGCGGATTTCCTGTCTGAAAATAAATAGCCAGAAATCAACCCAAAGATACAATTCCGCCATTTTGTTCGATTGTAAGCCTTCAGGAACGAGAATGAGGAAACACAAGGGTAAATAGCATAGCTAAATTCATTTGGAGCTCTCGAGGCCTCCATTTCCCTTAGGATATTAAAGATTATTTTTGAAACCCTGTATATATTTTACATACATCTTGCCAAAAGAAAGAGCAGTTGCAACTGTTGGATTCAGATGTTACTCTCCAGTTACATCTCCCATGTTCATCCGATACTCATGCCCTCCGCAAAAACAAAGGCTTTGAAATCTTCATATATTGATCTTGATTCATATTAAATTTAAAAAATGAAATAATAAAGTCAATTATTTTCATTTCTATAAATAATTAAATCTTTGTTAAATTAACCATGGAGCCATTGTCACAAGCTAAGTTAAATAAGGCTGCTTTATATAATTGGGATGACGCTTGCACTGGTAGGAAGCATCATCCCCAAATCTTCCTGTTCATCACAACCCCAGATTAATCATCTCGGAGCCACCATATTTGGGGGAAACAGTAACGTCTACAGTAAAAAAAAGAGATTTCTGTCGTAAGCAAATCCCGAATCATTTGAATCAGGCCAGATAAAATACAGTGCCACATGGAATATTACACCTTAAACAACAGAAGCTTAAAAAACGACATAACAAAACACAGCATTACTATTAGATGCCAAAATCGGTGTAAATCTTATAAAAAAAAAATTAACCGTCTAGAACTACACCGAGCCCAAAAATGTAAAAAAAGAAAAACAGTCCGTTCCCCACAAAACTAACTCATGATTCTCGACTGAGTGCAAAACATGGTAATTGTAAACAAGAATGATGGTAGTTGTAAACATGAGCATTCTTGCTGAATTTAAACGTCCCAGCCAGTAGCAGCAGCAGCAGGGGGAGGTACACCAAGTTCAGCACCTGGGAGCTGTTCAGCAGCAGGAGCTGGAGCTGGAGCTGGAGCCGGAGCTGCACCCCATTCGCCAGAAAGAACACCTAAATTTTGAATAAAAAGGTGGGATGAATCCAAAGACAGAAGTTTCACTGCAGAAAACAAATGCAAAGATTATAGGAGTCTCATCGAATTGTGGTTACCTTGTTCTGGGAAGAAATTGGCAGCAGGAATGGGTTGTTGGGCAACATCAGTAGTCCATTGACTATCAGCTATAGTGCTACCCCATTCACCTGCAGAAATCCCATAATCAGGAGGAGGGAGAGCATAATCAGCAGCTGGTAGTGCATCCTCCTCTTCCTGTTGCTTGGCTTCTTCAGGTTCCCTATAAAAGAACAAGTCCACCTGTCCAGAAAAATGCCAAATGAAGCGTTTCATAACCACTCCATGTAACGTATTCAAGCACAGTTACCGTGAATGTACAAACCAATCCCAAGCAGTAAAACATGACATTAAAATACTGATGAAGGAAACAGACGCATAATGAATGTTTGCATCTGCTGCAGGCTAAACTAAAACATTGGGATTTTGCTATAGTAAGATGGAGTGCAGAGCATCAAGTCATTCTACTTGCAATTTAAAAAGCAAATGGATGAAAACAGAAAGCTCAGAGAAGAGGGGCGGGGCTAGAGACTGTAAAACACTTTTGCAATAAACATGTTACCATAATATCCCATTTGTGCCCTTGCGGAATAGTTCCACGCATCTGCAGAACCATTCTTGCCAACAGCCAAAACAGGCATCCGATGCTGTGCTTGCCTTTGTTATTAGCGGGAATGCCAATATCCACAAAGTTCATGGGAGAGTCAGTGTCACAGAAAGCAATGGTTGGAATGTTTCCAAGAGCTGCTTCCTTGATAGGCTGTATGATATGATTGATGATGATTAAAATTTGAAGACAGAAAAAAGAGCGCAAAAAACCAACAGGCATGATAAGCTTAATGCTATTGACAAGTTTGGGTTCACCTGGTGATCAGTCCTTGGATCAGTGAGGATCAAGAGACGAGGTTCACTGAATGAAGTCTGCATCTGGTTAGTGAAGGTACCAGGGGTATGCCTTCCAGCAATTGCATGAGCACCAGTGTACTGGGCAAACTTGAGGACAGCTCTTTGACCATAGGGCCTCGCAGATTGAACAATCATATCCTGGGGGTTCTCAATTGCAACAATAACTCTGGCAGCCAGTAAAAGCTTTTCCCATGTTTTTCCAAGGTTGATAATATAAATTCCTGAGCAATAAAGACAAATCAATAAGACAGACAAGTTAGAACTAAAACCATTTGCCCATCACAGCAATGAACAGCCACAATAAGCATACTGTACAAATATTCAGAAAAATAAAGTCAAATTGACAAAAAAAACAAACAAATTTAAAATTATAACTCCCTTGCATCTCAAACAGCTAACAGATAACACGTTGAATCTTAATCGAAAGCCTCATTTTCATAAGATTATTCGAAGCCTTAATAACAAATGACATAAAACACACAAATTACATCTACTCTGTTCCACCAATGATCTCAACATAGACAATTCATCCAAAAAAAGATCTCCAAACCATTTCAAGTTCATGAACACAAAAGAAAAGTAAAACACACAACACGTAACAGAAATCATGCTCAAAGACTCAACCTTTAATAGATCAGCAACAGCAACAGACCACAAAACAAAAAACCTATTACTTATTTCCTAAAAGTATAACGATCAACACATCTAAAACAGATGGGTATGTACAAAGAAAGAGTACAGCTAATATACCATCATTGCGGCGCTTGAAAACATAACGTTCCATTTGGAAGTCACAATTTTTGGTGCCAAGATGAACCTCAGCAGCCAACATCATCTGAATGTCTAGCTCTTTCTGTGACAGTGCCCTTGTTGGTGCAGCCGCAGCTGCTCCGGTTGCTGTCGCCATGATTGACTGCTTGAGTGTGTGTGAGGCACGGAGGGAAAAGGGGGGGGGGGGTGAGGGGCTAGGGTTTTTTGGTTTTAAGAGAGTGAGTGAGCGATAAGAGAGCTTCTGTTGCCACCACAAGGGTTTTTTAAGGCCCAGACAAATAAATTATGGGCCTGTGCCTACTCAAACTACACGTCGTCGTTTGATATCATGATCGGTCTTTTGCTTTTTTGATAATCGAAATCTTCTTGATTTTAAAAATATTAAAATTTTGAATGATTTAATTGTTTGGTTTTTAATGGATTTATTAGTATACCGCTAGATAATATTAGTGCTGCGCTTTGAGTGAGATTATTTTTTTTTAATGTTAAAAAAAAATTAGATATGATTAAATTTTTTTAATAAAAAAAATTAAATTATATGGAGATTAACTAATGTGATATAATTGATTTGGTATGTCCAAAAGCAAACTTAGATAACCAATTAAAATATAGTTTGATTCAAAAAAAACAATCGAGATGATATTTTTTAAAATTGAAATGGCAGCATATTAGATCTATTCATATCAACTCGTGTTAGCCTACCAAATTAGTTATCTAGGTCATGATATCCTGATAACCCTATAAAAAAATTAAAAAAAAATATTAAACTCAATTCTCAATCAATCCAATGTTTAAGGATGAAATTGAAAAACAATCAATTAAAAAAATGATCTGAGTGTCCAGGTTAACCTATCAAACCTCGGTCATAAGACCAATATATCTAAATTAAAACGCAAATTGAAACAAATTATAAATTTTAATTCTCAATCAATAAAAAGTTGAAGGATGAAATAAAAAAAAAGGACACAAAAAATAACTTGAGTCAACCAACCAAATTCGTAACCTCGATCATAAGATTAGAATAACATCATGGAATGTAAACTGAAACAAATTAAGAATCTCAATATTTAAGGATGAAATTAAAAAAAATGAACTAAAAAAAAAGGAGTCAATCAACTTAACCCATGACCCAAGTTATAAAACCATGATAACCTCATTAAAAAAATAAAAAATAATTATGAAGTTCAATTCCCAATCAACCTAAAGTTGAAGGTTTAAATTTAAAAAAATCACAAAAAATAACATAAGTCAACTCGGATTAACTATCAAACTCGGGCCAGGAGACTGAGATGATTCCATAGAAAACAAATAAAAAAATATAAAGTTCAATCACAATAAACTCAATGTTGAATGATAAAATTTAAAAAAAATTATTCAATTAAAAAAAGGACAAAAAACCTAAGTTGACCTTGCTAACCCGCAAAACTCACAACTCAAGTCATAAGACTATGATAACCCTATAGAAAGCACATAAAAAAAATTATGAAACTCAATTCTCAATCAACCCAATGTTAAGAGATAAAGTTGAGAACAAAATTAATTAATAAAAAGGACAAAAAAAATAGCCTAAGTCAACACGGCTAACCTGCAAAACTCTTGACCTAGGTCACGAGATTAAGACAACTCCATATAGAGAAAATTGAAATAAATTATGAAGTCTAATACCTAGTAAACCCAAAGATGGATGATGAAATTGAAAAAAAAAATACTAAATTTGATTTTTTTTTTTAAAAAAAAAGGTCATTAAAAAATTGAAGGACCAAAGTGAAAACTAACTTGGCATTTCATTGTTCATTATTGTAGTGAAATGCCAATTCCTTTTAGTATATGATAAATAGCCTTACATAAAGTAAATCGAGACAAATTATGAAGCTCAATTATTAATTAACCTAATGTTTAAGAATGAAATTAAAAAAAATTAATTAAAAATGACATAAAAAACCACGTGAGTCAATCAACCAAACTGGTGACCTAAGTCATGAGACTGGGATAACCTCATAGAAAACAAACTGAAATAAAGTATGAAGCCTACTCTCCAATCAATCCATTATTGAATGATAATTTGTTTTTTAAAAAAATCAACTAAAATGAATAAAAAAAATCAAGTCAACCTGCTTAATCCACAATCCGGTTCATAAGACTTTAATAACCCTGTAGAAAGAAAATTAAAAAAAATATTATGAAGCTCAATTCATAATAAACCTAATGTTGAAGGTTTAAATTGAAAATAAAATAAAAAAAATAAAAAAAAATGACCTGAGCCAACCCAGGTTAACTTACCAAATCTAGGTTAGGAGACCGGGATAAATCCAGAAAAAGAAAATAAAAAAAATTATAAATTTCATTTCCAATGAACTAAATATTAAAGGATAAAATTGAAAAAAAAATATTTAATAAAAAAACAAAAAAAAACGAGTCAACCTAACCAACTTGCAAAACTTGCGATCTAGGTCATGAGACAGTGATAACTCCATAGAAAAAAAAATTCAAAATAAAACAATTAGAAAATCAAATTCTCAATCAACTCAATATTGAAGGATGAAGTTGAGAACAAAATTAATTAAAAAATAACCGGAGTCAACATGGTTAACCCACAAAACTCACAACTCGGGTTATGAGATTAGGATAACTACATACAAAGCAAATCAAAACAAATTATGAAGTCCAATACCCAGTAAACCCAATGTTTGAGGATGATATTTTTTAATAAAAAAAACTAAGTTTAAGTTTTTTTTTAAAAAAAAAGTCTTAAAAGATCTTGAGGACCAAAGTGACAAGAACCGTAGCATTTCATTATTCATTGTTATAATGAAAATGTCAATGCCTTTTAGTATATGTTAATAACCCCATACAAATTAAAAATATATATGAAACTCAATTCTTAATCAAATCAATAATGAATGATGAAATTTTAAAAAAAAACATTAAAAACCACCATTGTCAACCAATCAAACTAATGACTTGGTTTATGATACCGAGATAATCTCATAGAATACAGACCGAGACATGTTATGAAGCATACTTTTCAATAAACTCAATATTGAATGATGAAATTATAAAGGATTCAACAAAGAAAATGATAAAAAAAAACTAAGTCAACTGGCTTAACTCGTGATCTTAGCAATAAGACTATGATATCCTCATAAAAACAAATAAAAAATATCATTAAGCCCAATTATCAATCAACCAATTAAAGATTTAAATTGAAAATAAATCAAATAAAAAAAAAGATAAAAAATTGACTCAAGACTTATATGTCAAACCTGGGTTTGGAGACAAAGATAACTTTATAGAAAGTAAATAAAATAAAAATTATAAAGTCCAATTCACAATCAACCTAGTGTTGAAGGAATAAATTGAAAACAAATCAATTAAAAAAAGCACAAAAAACCTGAATCAACCTGCCTAGCCCGCAAAACTAGTGACCCAGGTCATGCGACCATGATAACCCCATATAAAAGAAATAAAACAAAATTATGAAGCCTAATTTTCAATTAATCCAATATTGAAGGATGAAGTTAAGAACAAAATTAAGTAAAAAAAATAACAAAAAAACAACTCCAGTCAACATGGCTAGTACGTAAAACTTAGACCTTGGTCATGAGACCAGAATAATTGCAATGAAAGAAAGTTAAAACAAATTATGAAATTCAATACCCAATAAATCCAATATTGGTGGCTGAAGTTAAAAAAAAACTTGTAATATTTATTGCGCACCGCCAAGTGATCTTCCTAAAAAACCTTTTTTCTTTTCTCTCGAAATCTTTTTAAATCTACAATGCAATATCGTATTTTCCCAAAGGATGACAAGATGTTTACTGGCCAATTGTCACCCTCAACGTCTCTTAAGCCTTTAAATATTAGATTACGCATTAAAGGCTTGGAGAGGGAGGAATTGATGAGTTAACTTTTTCTTAAGATTTTTATAAATAAAAATCTTCTTAAATCAAATGGGTTTGGCAAACATGCCAGACCCAAGATACTTGGACTTGACAGTCAGTCAAGTTTAAGATGACGTGTGTCTGATAAACATGCTAGACCCAATATATTTAGACTTGACAGCGAAGACCCAAGACAGTGAAGTATGTCAGACCCAAGACAGTTTGTCAAGTTCAAGAGAATGTGAGTCTGGCAAGTCTGCCAGATCCAAGGCACTTGGACGTGACACGTAACCATTGTCTAAGGTAACATGGGTCTTGCCAACATACCAGACCTAAGGCACTTAGACGTGGTTGTTTGCTAAGTCCAAAGTAACGTGAGTCTTGCCAACATGCCAAATCCAAGGCACTTGGACATGGCAGTCTACCAAGTTCAATGTAACGTGGATCTAAAAAATATGTCAGATCCAAGGCACTTGGACTTCGCAGTTCATCAAGTCCAAGGTAACGTGAATTTGACAAACATGTTAGACCCAAAGAACTTAGACATTACCAAATTCTAAAGATTTATGTCTGATCCTAAACAATCCTCTATAATATAAGTGTTAAAGACATAATAAACCGTCATGCCTCTCCACATATAATTATTTCCCTATACTTATAGGTATATATAAGGTCTTTTAAGTGACTTACCATACTTAATATCTCATTAATGATATGTAAGAGATATTTATCTCTCATTAATATCGTTGAAACCAGAGGACTTTCCAGATCTTTCTTTTTATGGAAATGACAAGGTTCAGATGGTATAAATACCTCATGAACCTTCTAGGTAAAGGGTTCACAACTTTTTATCTCTTAAGATAAAAAAAAAATACTTAGATTTCAAAGTATCAACAAACTTAAAAACTCAAGAACAAACGTCTTTATTCCTTGAATTTAAATCTCTTTTAAGTTATTCAATACCTTTTCATAAAGATATTAACTTTATTATCGGAAGGTTTTTGAGTCCCACAATTAGGATTGTTTTTGCAGGTACTCAAAACTTATATTGTAAGCCTAGAGTTTTTAAATTAAAAAGAAGAAGTAAAAGTACGTGAACATATTAATTATGCATATTGGGGATAATATTATTGCAAATTCAAGGTCGTTTAATGCATTTTTAGATATTTTGTTGAAAATTTTATGTTGTTTTTGTGTTTCTTATTTTATTTCTTTCCTTAAAAACATAATATAAAAATTATATTACTTTTAAAAACAAAATTTATTAAAAGATTGATCTTACATTTTTATATACAATGTTAAGACTTTCCTATACTTGAAACAAAAAAAAAACTTGCATCCAAATATTAATAAAAGAAAAATTGCTAATGAGTGGGCAATTATTAAACCCTTTAGACAACAAATGCAACATCACTTTATGTTTAAACACTACCTTTTGAGGTGATATTAAAAGCAACTTATAATGTTTTTTCCAGTAATGTCGCGCAATTAAGCTTCAAAGATTTTTTTTTGTCAAAAAAATATGCTATATCATTTTTTTTCCAATTAATATCTTAATTTTTTTATTGATATTTTTTAATTATTTTTTTCAATATCATCTTTCATCATTTAATTTTATTTATTTAGCTATATTTTTATTTTATTTATTTTTCTAATTAAATTTTATTTTTAATTTCATATCTTAATATTTTATTTTAAATTATTTTTATATTAAATTTAATCCACTTTTTTATTGCTATTTTTTTATAATCTATAATTTTAGTTCATTATTTTTTAAAATTTACCTTTACTCTTATTCTTTTATGTTGTTTTTTAAGATTTTTTTATTTAATTTTATCACTTTCCTCATTGTTATCCCAATCCTATTTAGATAGGAAAGAACACAAGTACATTTCAAAGTAATTTAGCTTTGAATTAAGGCCTCGTTTGTTTAATAAAAAGTGATTTTCTAGAAATCTCTTTCCAAACTTTCTTGTATTTATTTATCATTAGAAAAGTTGATCAACGAAAAATACTTTCCAGTCAAAGAAAAATTTGGCTTGATTTTCAGGAAAGTTTTTTTTTTATTTTAGACGGAAAACACTTTCCGAAAGTTGTGAAAAATTTAGAAATATCATGTTATTTGCTGATTATATCAAATTAAATCCTCAAACTTTTAATTGCTATATATATTTTGTTTTGAATATTTTTTTTTAATTTCATCCATTAAATTTTGATTTTTATATTAACTTTAATTCTCATTTTTATAATTTTTATTTACTTTTTTCTTATCATTTTATTTTTTAATTGAAATTTTTTATCTATCAAATTTTGTACTTATTCTTTTAATTGTTATTTATTTTATTAGAAATAATAATAATTATTATTTTAATTATTTTATCTTTTAATTTTTTTATTTGTTAGATTTAATTTCTATTATTTTAATTATTATTTATTTTATTTAAAATAATTTATAAAATTATATTTTTTTTCAATTTCATTCATATTCAACTTTTTAATTGATAAAATTTATTCATTATTATTTTAATAAACTTATATTATTTTTCAACTTATTTTTTATAATATAATCAAACATTAAAAATATTTTTCAATTTATTTTTCATTCCACTATTAAAATAATTCATTTTTCTCAAATTTATTTTCCAAATAAAAATTACTTTGCATGAAGCCTAAGAAACTATACTATTTCCTGGCATCTTCCTCATTTACAAAATCATCTGCTACATCAATTCAACAACACAAGCGGAGCAAAACCCTTATTGCTCGTTAACCAAACTCATCATATTTCAGTCTCCTTAATTCTTTCAGGAGATGGTAACTTCAACTGTCTTAGGTTTGGGTGGTGGAGGATGCTTCCCAACAACCACGGTTAAAACCCCATTTTCGCATTTAGCAGTGATGGCAGACACATTGGCATTTTCAGGCAACCGGAACTTCCTAATCAGCTTCTGAGGTGCCTTCCTTTCAAGCCTGATGTACTTGCAGCCTTCCTCATCACCATCTTCGCGTTTCCTCTTCCCTCCGCTTTTGATCACCAGAGTATTCTCATCTTCAACAGTAACCTGTAATTAATAAAATTGATCAGCAACCAAAATTTCAATTTAAAAACAAGGCAAATCAGAAAATTGATTAAACGTACCTGGATATCAGACTTGGACAAGCCAGGGACATCCATGTAGAAAACATAATCTTTGGGAGCATCCAAAATGTCGACGGGAATACTATTGCTCCTGATTTCATTGGTTGTATGATCACTCGACCGCGGATGAAACATCAACTTCTCAAAGTTTTCAGGGAAGCTAAACAAATGGTTCACTGCATCAAACACATCTGAATCTACTACTCGGTTCATCTTCCCAACAAATTCTTCTTGCTTTGTAGTAAGCTAGTTTGTTTGCTGGGAAAGTTGGGCAATAAAAAGAGAGAATGACTGACAGCAGGTTACAAGATGGCTTGACTTGACTGTTTGGTTGCTGAGAAAATAGTGGGATAAACATCATATTTAAAAGGAGAGGGGAAAGTTCGAGACCGAAAAGTGAAGAGTCTGGAAAAATCCCAAGTGGTTTCGAAAGATCATTGGTTCCCACGTGGACCTTCAGGGATAATGTGGAATCTTCTTGTCCACGAATAGCATTGACCTGGCAGCATTTGAGGGAGCCACGACTGTATGTCATAGGAATGTATTGTTGAGTGAGCATCATTATATTGGTTAAATTTATTATTTCAAAGTTCTTGCAAATTATTTCTCAAAATTCCTTAATGTGTATAATGAACTACATGATTTTGCAATTAATATTTTTTAGATAAATTATATATAATTAAATGTTTTAAAACATATTAACAAAAGCTAATTGGAAAGATATTTTTATAGTAGCTTGTAAGTAAAATCATTGTTTACTATAACAATAATTTTATGGTTTTGTTTCTCCATTTAGAAAATTAACATCAACAATTAGGGGTATTTTAATTTTTTTATAAGATTCATTAGTCATTATCAAATTAATAAAGGTATTTTAGTTTTTTTATAAGATTCATTAGTCATTATCAAATTAATAAAGGTATTTTAGTTTTTTTATAAGACCCATTAGTCATTATTAAATTAATTGGAGGCAAATAATTTTTTTTTACTTGCACATTGAAAAGACTGAAACACCCTTGAAATAAAAAAATAATTAAAATTAGAGTCATAAAACACTTTTATATTTTCACAATGATTTTTACATAATTATTATGTTAGAGAGGGACATTTTGGTATGTCACTAGGTGTAGAAAATAAAAAACAAATATAGTGAAATGTCCAAAATATCATTGGAAGTTAAAAAATATAAACTAACATCAAGAAGATTTTTCATCTTTTTGTCAAGGTTTTTTTTTTTATTACATTGAGTTTTTTTGGTTATTGCGGTGTAAGATGAGGGACAATTGATTTTTTAAACAAAGAAAGTGATAAAAAAAAAAAGTTGGTGACACGTGTGGGAGACGTTCGTTTTTTTCATATGGCGTCTAAAAGTACCATTCCACTATATTGTTAGAAGTGCCTCCATGTTCTCTATCTATTAGCGCAACACATGTTACCGATGGTGGTCTGGTTTGTCACCGATTGATCTTTTCCCCCCTTTTTTTTTCTTTTCTCCCCTAAACATTACAGCTTGACCATCTTAGTTGTTGGTATTTCAACTTCAGTCCTTATTTTTTTTATTTCTAATGTTTAGTTTTGATTATTTTGTAGAAGTTTTATTTGTTTTCAATTTCATCATTCAATTTCAATTTACCAAATATTGTATTCTCCAATTTGATCCTCTTTCTTTTGGTTTCTATTTTTTTTCCTTTGTCTTTTTGTAAAAAAATTATTTTTTTTCAATTTCATCATTCAATTCAAATTGATGGTATTGTTTTTCCACTTTGATCCTCATTGTTTTGATTTCTAATTTTTTTTCTTGACTTTTTTGTAAAAGTTATTATTCTTTTCAATTTCACCCTTCGATCAAAACATTGTTTTTAGTTTTTACGCCAATTTGGATCCCTATTCTTTTTATTTTTCTTGGTCCTTTTGCTAAATTAATTTTTCTTTTCAATTGCAACCTCAATCAAATATAAAATTTATTTTGTTTTTCAATTTTGATTCTCATTATCACGGTTACACATTTGTCGTGTTAACTTGGGTTGAACATGATCAATTTTTTATGTCTTTTTTTTTACCTCATTTTGTTCTTCCATGTTTAATGGAATGAAAATTGAGATACATTGTTTGTTCTATTTTGAAAAAAAAATATTCCCCCCAGGTTATTCTAATCACTTTTCTTTTTAAATTTGATCAATTTAGCGTCATTTTTTTTTATCTAATTACAATAAAATCAACTTATTCGACTAAGTTGAATCTATGACCCAATTCAAACATTTTTCTTTCTTTTTTAAAATATGCTTGCGGCAACTAAATATCATTTTTTTTACGCAAAAAAAACTTGTTTGGTCTCGTCATGAAGTGTGAGTATCAAGGCTAGTACTATACTATATTATATTGAAAGCAAAAAATGTATAGTAAAACGACTAAAATACCATTAGAAGCAAAACATTTAAAGATTGTTTCAATGGACAATTTAGTATTTTCACAATAATTTTTTGTTATTATTAATTCAGCTGAGGGGAAATCTAAAATTTGACAAAACATAAAATACAAAAAAAATAAAATGCATAATGAAACAACCAAACTATTCTTATAAGTAAAACATTTTAAACTAGTGTCAAGGGGTTTTTTTTTAATCTTTTTTACAATGGTTTTTTTGGTTATTATTAGGTCAACTTAAGGGCAGTTTGGTATTTGACAAAATAATAATAGAAAAATGGTTGAGACGCGTATGGCACACTTTCCGATGCGTGAGATTCGCCTACACCCTTCGGACGACAGGTGGGCGCCTCTAGGGTCCAAAAATGCCCTTTCTTTGTGATGTTAAAAGCGTCGCCACATTCTCTTCCTGGTGGTGAAACACTTATAGGTGGCGGTAGTTTAGTTTGTTGCCAATAGACCTATTTTTTCTCTTCTTTTCTCTCCCTTCCGCCCAAAAATTATAGTTTGGTCCTCTTTGTTGTTGGTATTTCAACTTCAATCCTTATTCTTTTGATTTTTTATTTTTATTGTTGGTCCTTTTATACAAGTTTTATTTGTTTTCAATTTCATCATCCAATCCCAATTTTCTAAATATCTTTTTTTTTTCAATTTGATCATTATTTTGATTGTTTTTTTAGTCTTTTGTTAAATTGATTTTTCTTTTCGATTTTACCCTTCAATAAAAAATTAGTTTTTATTTTTTATTTCAATTTTGATCCTCATTATTTTGACTGTGTTTCTAGTCCTTTTGTTCACGTATTTGTTTTTCAATTTCACTCTTTAATCAAAAAATAAAATTTATTTTGTATTTCAGTTTTGATCTCTATTCTATTAATTGTCATTTTATGTTTTGGATCCTTTTGTCTAATTGATATTCTTTTCCAAGTTAATCCTTCAATATTTAATTAATTGAGAATTGGGCTTCCTAGTTTTTCAGCTTCAAGTCACGGGTTTGAAAAGTTAACACGGGTTGAAATCATTTTATTTCTTACTTATTTTCTTTTTAGCTTTGTGATTTTTTATGTTGTCTTTTCTACCGGGTTATCCCGATCTCATAACTTAGGTTGCGAGTTTGGCTAGTTAACCCGAGTTAGCTCACCCTTTATTTCTCTAAGTTACAGGTTTCTCATGCTAACTCGAGCTTGAGCCAGTTTCTTTTGTTGTTTTTTTATATCCAATTTCATTATTTTGTATTTAATGAGATGACAATTTAGCTATATTGTTTGTTCTCTTTTACAAAAATTTCTTTCCCCAGGTTATCGTTATCATTTTTTTATTATCTAATTAAAATAAAACCAACTTATTTGATTCGGTCTGGCCTATGACTTGGGTCACATTATTTTTTTCCTCTAAAACGTGTTCAGGCTACCTGAACATCATTTTTAACTTAAAAAAGGCTTCGCAGCTTAGCGTGGGTACACGACTAGTATTAAAACAAAACTATAAATGCTCAGGTTTTCACTGTGGACCGAGACTATATTTACTGTGGATGACATTTTTTCCCTTCACTCCAAAATCATGAAGCCTTGCATTGAGGGTAGGATAGAGTTTTTTCAAATTGTTAAAAAGTCATTTAAGATTTGAACAAGGGCAATGGGGTATTTACACTTTTATTTAACACAATAAAATTACTTAATCATCCTTAAAAGTAAAATTTTGTAAACTTGAATCTATGAACTTTTTTGTCTTTTTGGTTTTTTTAAATAGTTAAATGACATATTTTCCTTTAAAGTTAAAATTCTTATAGCTTTGGTTGAGGGGACTTTATATCTTTTGAATTTGGTTTTTTATTTTGTAATAATGTGGTTGCTAAAAGGACTATTCGATAATTGACTTTGTATGTGTGTGTGTGTGTGTATAAAGATGGCTTGAGCGTGGCGAACACACTCTAATGTGTAAAATGTCCCTATACCTTTTGAGCAGCACATGGGATGTCATTTCAGTGGTCATACGAGGGTTTCAAGGGTAGTGTTAGATTCATCTCGGCTTCCTCTCCATCCAGGTGCGATGTGCGTTACAAACGAACAACCGGTTTGGCGCATGCGACCCTTTTTTTTTCTTCCCCTCTCTCCTCCTTGTTCTCCACACTGACCCTACAAAAAATAAAAGCATCCCTTCACTTTGTTATTTCTTGACATTTGGTCCATGTTCTTTTGATTACTATTTGTTTAGTTAAGATGATTCATGAGCTTGAGTTTTTTTTTTTCAATTTCATCCTTTTTTTTATCTTTCATATTTGGTCCCCAACATTTTAATTGATATTTTTTTTATTTGATATGATTTTTAAAAGTTTCTTTTAAAAAAAAAATTCATCATTTTAAAGTTTTTTTTCCTACCAATTTGATCCTTGTTATTTTAGTTGATATTTATTTTCCTTGGTGATTTTTTTAGATTGATCTTTTCTTTTTGGATTTCATACTCCAACATTTAGTTTGCTGGAAATAAAGCTTCTTGATTTAGCTCTGATCTAAGATTTCACGAGCTACAAGTTTGAAAGATTAACTTGGGTTTAGAAAATCCTCCAAGCTTGCTTGTTTTTTCCTCTTTTTTTTTTAAAGCTCATGTTTTTTTAGTTTCATCTCTCAACATTTATTTAATTCAAGACTGGATTCTATTTTTTTTTTCTTTCCAAATTTTTTTTTACTAATTTTGATAATGACCTGAGTTATCTCAGATCTTTTTATTTATTGTTCACTATTCAATTTACCTTTTTTCTAAGATTATATTCTTAGATTAATTAAATTTAAAACAATACATTTTTAGAATGAAATCCGGCAATTCTTAGAATTATCAGCTATCATAATCTTTGTTTGCAAAAATTACACGTTGTTTGATTCCTATGTTTTTTTAAGAGGCTCGTCTTGAAACCTGGTTGCTCAGCAAGCCCAACGCTTAAGCCAAACCCACCTCTTGTCTTAACTCATTGTTTTTTTTTATCACTCTTCTTTTCTTTTTCGTATGCGCGCGCGCGTGTGTGAATATATATATAGGCTTAAAAGAATTTGAAAATCTTAATATGGTCTTTAAAAATAAATAATTATGATCAGGTTATAAATTTTAAATATATGAAAAATATAAAAATCATATATAGACAGAATTGTTTCTATACATCAAATATTTTGTTATTATTGATTTAAAATGTAATGAGTGTTATGTAGAATATATTTTTGCTTATTAATAATTATAAAAAAATCTGAATAAATAATATTGAGGTGAGTGGCAATATACATCCATGTCGTTGCTTCATAGAAAAGTCTTGCAAAATTAAAATATTTAGTTTTGAGTTTATTTTGTGTCCATCACGAATAAAATTACATTAAACATCTAATTTTATGTTTGTGCGTTTTCAGTTATCCACTTAATTCATTAAACTGATAATCCATTTCTATATTTATATATGTATTGGTTTGTTGATTTTTTTCTTTTATTATATCCATGTTAAATGATTTTTTTTTATTAACGTGAACATTCGGGTCAACTTATATTAATTTTATAGGCCGTGAAATTAACGATGATGCTTAATGATTTTAATTAGTCAAAAACGAGTAAAAAAACTGGATCTCTTTTCATCCCAAATGTTGATGGAATAGTATTAAAACTTTACTTCTTGATAACATCCATGCACATTAAGTTCCTTGAGCTTACAAAAACCTCTATTTTAATAAACTCTATGTTTCAAAATCATACTTCAAGATAATAAATTAAATAACTGATTTTCTTTAACAAACACAACATCTCACACGCAAATAAAGCTTTCACATTGAAGTTTGGGCATGTTTAGAACATGTTTGGAATTTTTAAAAAACAATGATTGAAATTAAATGGGATTAGGTGCAGAATGGACCCCTGCTAGGAATGCTGCGACCTATTCAATTATCGGGCTACAACACACAAGTCAAATTGTTTAGGCTTGAGTCTTGTTTGGGCCTGCCTAATTATGTCGCTTCTACTTGACTGGTCCTCCTCCTGTCTGGCAAGGTGTCTTCTTGCTTTCGCCCTATGATCATTTTTTCTTCTTTCTTTTCCTTCTTCTTCCCAAGAAAATAAAGGGAAAACGCATTTTATCTCCAGCAATCCATCTCTACAGTATACATGAATGCCCTCTTCAAACCCATGATAATCTTACAAAACGGATTTGACCTCATGATTCCCCACAGCACAGTATCGATGTTCCTCAGTCTATGCAACACTGGGATCATGGAGCAACTACGTGTTCCTCAGTACGTGCAACACTGGAATCATGGAGCATGTATCTGTTTGATACCATGTCTGCTTTAAAGGTCTCAAACGGCATATATGCTCTTCGTTCTTTGTTCTTTTATGCGAGTGTACTCATGATGATCTTGTTAAGCATGATCTGACAGTGATATTTAGCTGCTGAACATGATGATAATCCCGAGCCTCTACAATGATCGCACATGCTTCTTCTAAGGCACATGATCCTTAAGCCCCCAAATCTTGTTTAAATCCCATAAATCCTGCTTGAGATACTGTAGGGTTAATCGTGACCGATCGAGCATTAATATATTATATCTATTACAATGCATTGCCCTTTCAACAGCAATTTTTGTTTATATATTATAAATGTAGCTAGTTCGCAGAGTATAATAACTGTGTATTTGATAGCTTTTTTTATGAAACATGATTTAAATCTTAATAGTTGTAATTTTATAATACAATTATGTAAGCTGATCTGAATATTTATATTAAATTTAAAAAAAAAAATTATCACAGAGGAGAGCTACGTACCCCATGTGTAGTTCAAGATATATTAGGTCTCCCAATACATCTTAGATTATCTAAGGGGGCAAATCTAGGACTACTCGAAAGCTATGTAGCTAGTTGGAAATAGCATTAGGGTTGACACACGTCACAATTTGATTGGGTTAGCAGTCTCAACACAAGAATAGGCTTTAGAGGTGCTATTGCCCCACTAGTAGTTGTAATGAGTTTTAAACTAATGTAGCTCTACAGTAATCATGATCTTATTGGACCACACAAAGATATTCATTTGAAGCTTCATTTCTCTTTTCATCCGTTTCTTTCTATTTTTCTTGATTCTTGGTTTGAAAAATGATTTTAAAAAAATTAATTTTTAATATTTTTAGATCGTTTTGCTGTACTAATATAAAAAAATAATATTATTTTAATATATTTTTAAATAAAAAATACTTTAAAAAACAACCCCAACCACAATAAATTTTCGTTAGAATTTCATCCTTTGGAATGATAAGTTGTATTTCCTCTCATATAAAAAAACTAAGAAATGTGATATAATGAAGACAAAGATTGAGACAAGAACTTCATTAATTAATTGGTTATAATTAAGTACCGAATAATTATTCAGTTTCATTTTTAATTCTCTGATTTCCAACCAACAAGCATGTAAAGCCAATCCAAAGAGCTCTGTTCGGTAGCAAAAGGCCAACAAAACGTGTCGGTGTGGAGACAAAGCAAAAGGCCAAGAAGATGCCTGAAACTTGCTCGTTGGCTTGCTACCCTTGAAAAAGAAGCGGTTGGTGTTGCCGACGGAGTCAGTGGCTGCTTGCCAACAAACAGCTCTCTTGCTGCCGCGAACGATACAAACATGACAAATTAAAACAAAGAACCACCACCCCACCACTGATTATTTGCAGTTTAATTAATAGCACTCACCAGACAAAAGGAGCAATGATTATATGCATCCAACGTATGTGAATTTCACACTTAACAAAATCATGGAAATATAAAAAATAAGACTTCTTCTTCCTTTTCTTTTATTGTGTTGAGCACGGGACATCTAGGCTGAGCCAGCAAATTAAGGGTAAAAATAAAAATATGGGACAAATTAAATCAAATCATTTCGCCTTTGCATCACATCCTCCCAACCATATAGCAAGGTATTGAGTCCACCTTACATGGAAAAAAAAAAAAAATCCTTGATGGCTTTATACCCCCGTAGTTACCACATAATTAATGGTACAAATTTATATATAAATATGGTAAAAATCAATAATATGGTACAAATTATTTAAAAAAAAACAAGAATTTATTTGAGATCTATAAACAGCCTCTAAAAGTCATTGGGATGGACTAAAAACTGGTGGATGGGGATTGGAACAGTGGTGGTCTGTGGTCTGCATTTGCAGCCATGTCTGAAGGTGTGTGGTTATTCTAGTGATCATGGGGCTAGCATGAGGATGGTAGGATTGAGTGTGATCCCCTTTCTTTTTCTCTTCTACATCGACGTTGAGGTCTATCGCTGTTTGAGGAAGAAGATCAGGCCAATTAAATTATTCACCAAAAGTTTAGGAAAGTTTTTTATTGGAGCAATAAATTTTGGTTTTGGAGAATTTTAATGTTTAATTTTGGGGTCCTCTCTCTCTCTCTCTCTCTCTCTCTCTCTCTCTATATATATATATATATATATATATATATATATATATATATATATTCAAAATATTAATTCAACATATATTATTTCAATTTAAAACTAAAAATAAATTAACTTTTTAAATTATATGATGAACTAAGATTTTGGATCCTTTCATTTATCCAGATTAATATTATTTTATCCAGATTAATATTATATTACGAATTAAGATTTGGGGAACTAAGTTAAGGAATGTACAAATAAAATATTTTTTATTTTTTAAAATTTATTTTTGATAGTAATATGTAAAAACAATTTAAAAATCATAAAAAAATTAATTTGAGAAAATTAAAAAAAAATAAAAATATTTTTTAAATACAAAACAAAGTCGGTATTAATGTTATAATTGATGGTACGTACGATTGTCTTCGTATGATTGAGAATTAGGCATGAGCCTATTGTGTTATCCATATCCAAAAAATGAATGAACTAGTCAATTTTTTTGATATCGTCACTGATTTTATTTTTGGATAAAGCTTGGTTGAATCTTCATTTTAAAAAGATTGACAATTAACATTATTATTAACAATAAATTAAAACATGTAAAAAAAGTACTATAACAATAAATAGTAATTTCCCCACATGTTTTGGTGTGGCTCTAAAAAAAAAACATTTGTATTTTGTTTATTTTCAATTAAATATTTTATATTTTATATTTTAATATTAATTTTATTTTTTATTGGGTTATCTCACTCTCATGATATAGATCACTACTTAATCCGGTTGGCTAAAGTTTTTTTCTTCCTTATTTAACTTTTTTTTTCCTCTAATTTCATCCTTAAATATGGGGTTAATTGGGAATTAGACTTCATGATTTGTTTTATTTGCTTTCTATTAGGTTAATGCGGTCTCATGACCCGAGAATAATGCTCAACGGGTTAACCCGAGTTGAGTCGAGTTGTTTTTATGTTTTTTTTAATTGATTTTTTTTAATTTTATCATTCAATATTAGGTCAATTGGGAATTGAACTTCATAATTTATTTTGATTTATTGTCTATGGGGATATCTTGGTCTCATGATCAGGGTCGTAGGTTTTGGTATTTTAACCCCAGTTAAATCTTGTCATGTTTTTTTAATTTTCTTTTTAAAAGGTTATCTTGGTCTTATGTCCTTTAACATTGGATTTGTTTTTTATTCGATTGTTTTTGTCTCATGAACTGGGTTGCGGGTTTGGTAAGTTAATTCAGTTGACTTAATTTTTTTAATTGATTTTTTTTCTAATTTCATCATTTAATACCGTGTTTGATTAAGAATTAGGTTTCATGATTTATTTTGATTTGATTTTTATGAGTTTATCTCGATCTCATGATCCGAGAATAGTGCTTAACGAGTTAACCCATATTGAATTGACTTAATTTTTTATGTCATTTTTTTAATTATTTTTTTTTACAAATTTCATCATTTAACGTTGGATCCGACATGATTGAATGAAAATTGAGCTTTATTTTTTTTATTTGCTCTTTATGAGGTTTATATTAATCTCATGATAGAGTCATGGATATGACAAGTTAATCCAGGTTAAATCATTTTTTTTATTTTTTTTTATGAGGTTTTTTTTTTGTTTCATGACTCATGTCATAGGTTTGACGAATTAATTTGGATTGTTTTTTTTATTTTTTTTATTAATATTTTTTAGTCTCATCCTTCAATATTGGACTGATTGGGAATTGAACTTCGTAATTTGTTTCAATTTCTTTCTATATATTTATCTCGGTCTTATAACCCGAGTCACGGGTTTGAAATGTTAACTCAGTTTACTTATTTAATTAATTTTTTTTTAATTTCATCCTTTAACATTGGACTGATTGAAAATTAGGCTTTATAATTAGTTTTGATTTGTTTTCTATGGGGTTATCATAATTTCATAACCTGAGTTATGAGTTTGACATGTTAACTTGAGTTGACCCAAGTCAATCAAATATATGATTATCTTAATATTAAAAAAAATTGTGATCTTGAAATTTTTTTTAGTCAAACTATGTTTTTACGGGTTATCCGGGTTATTTTTGGACTTGCAAAGAAACCTTCACAGGGTTTAAATTGTTTTCCCTAAAAAAACATTAGCAATATTATTTTCAAGAAAAATTTAACCCAATACACAACATAGTGTAGGTCAATTATAGTATTTTCTTTTCTTCTGAGGTGCTAATTAAGTATACCTCTGTTTATGTTTTTAAATAAAAATGGGGACAAAACGATAAAGGAAACTATCATATTATCATACAAATGTGGTTAGTTTGGTGTTCTAATCTAAGTAATTACAGGCCAGATCTCTTCTTATAGTCCACTAATGATTTCTGATTCCCACCCTCATAGAAGAAGAAGAAGAAGAAGATTATCCACCAAACTCACATTTGCAGAACCCATCAGAGCAGTTGGAATTGAACCAGAAAAGTAGTTCCCACAAAATATATAATAGCCTCTCCAACGAGGACGAATTGCTCCTAGGAACAACCCACTTTCAAAGCATACTGGGTTGGTATCATTCTTGTAAACTTGTTAATATTCTCTTGAGAAAAAGCTGAAAACTACGATTTCGAACAGATATAGAACACGAACAAATTCACTAATTTTCCTTTACTCGAAACAGAGCAGATGAAGTAAATTCCAGTCAGTACAGAATTGATAATCTTGACTGAAATTGAGAACGTGGTTAAGAAACAATCTAATTCATGTATTCATCAACTCAAAAAATTCCAAAGAAAAAAAAAAGAAGCATGCACTAAGAGTAATATATATATATATATAATGTGATAAAAAAGGAAAGGAAAACAAAGATAATTTCTCAACCAAAAGCACCCACCAAAGGCCAAAACGAAGCAGCAAGTGGTTTTGCAACTTACAAATATTTCTCTTTCTTAGCTGGAATGTATCAAACAGTGGGCCATGCACGTATATGCCCGCTCCTCTTCTCCCTCCTCCAGCCCACTTCTGTTATATAGGAGGAACCTTCCCTTCTCTTTCTCCTCGCCAATTCCTCCTTTTTTTCTCTCCAGAATTCTCTGCCTTTCTATTTCTTCACACACGAAGAAAAGCAAAGACACAAATATAAATGGCAAAGACTTCCAAGTTGACAAAGCTCAAGTCTGCCATAAAGAGGTTGCCATCTTTCACCAAGATAGTCCGCACAAATAGCTCCATTGCTGCTGCTGACAACGATCACATCGATGGCAAGATTTCAAAGGAACTTCATGCAGTCTATGTTGGAAAGTCAAGGAGGAGATATCTCTTGAGCTCCGATGTCATTTGTCATCCTCTTTTTCAAGGGCTAATAGACAGGTCAGGCGCTGGTTTTGGTGATGAGGATAATCAAGCAGTTGTTGTTGCTTGTGAGGTTGTCTTGTTTGAGCACTTGCTGTGGATGATTGAGAGTGGTGGCTCTGATCAGTTGGGGTCCATGGAGGAGCTTGCTGAATTCTATTACACTTGCTGATGGTGATGGTAAAAGTTTTCTGTAGCTAGTAAATGATACTAGAGGCAGGCAAACGAAAATAATGAAGTACTGTACTAGTTTAACTTCATTGTGAGGATTAACCAATTTGTTTAATGCTGAATTATGTTGTTAAACAAGTTGATTAGCTAGGGTTTTTTTATTTTTTTTCTATTATAAGTAACTTGTTAGGATTGTTTACTTATTATCATTATGTTAAATCAAAATTGTCTTGTATATGCACATTTTCCGAATTGCATCTGTGATGAGCTATATATATATATATATATATATATATATATATATATATATATATATATAGAGAGAGAGAGAGAGAGAGAGATACAAAATCCTCTCTCTCACAAAAATACTATTACAATAAATAATATTTTGTGAGGTGGTATATACTAAAAACATCATCTCCTTTTGTTTTAGTCATGGAATCAATTCAAAATAAACCAATTCAAAATAAACCAAATGTTTTTTTAAAAATTTTGTATCACATCTTTTTTTAAAAAACAATTGACACGACAATATATCTGATCGACCGAGATTTCACAGCTTAACCTGCAAAGCCGCGATTCTAGTCATGGAATCCAACGAGTTTAATTTTTTTCTTTTTAATTTACTTTTTTACCTAATTATAGGATAAAAAATATGATTTTTTTATTTTAAAAAAAATAAAGAATGAAAATCGAAGAAAAAAAATAAAGGAATAAAAAATCTACAAAATGACCTAAAACAATATTGACATGACGAAATACTGAAGTAACGTAGGGCAACCCAAGTTAACTCATTATACTCGCAACTTAAATCATAAGATGATGAAAATCATGAAAAAATTAAATTTGAACAAATTAATACCATAAAAAAAATATACATCACAAAGACAAATTCAAAATAAAATAAATGCTTTAAAAAACAAATCTCAGCTAGACATATTTTTTTAAACATATATTTAGACAATAAAATATTGAATTGACTTGAACTTTACGGAATGACCCATCAAACCTGTGACTCGAGTCATAGACTCAACTGGATATTATGATTTTTTTATTAAATTTTTTTTTTATCTAAATATAAAATAATTTTTTTAAAAAAAACAAGAAAAGGCTAAAAGAAGTCTAGACTCGTGGGTCTGGCCTTTTAAAAAAAGGCCTAGACACGTGGGCCTTCCAGCCCAACCCATGTACATGAGCCTGGTTTTATATATTTTTATTTTTTAAAAAACAAATTCCCGCGTTTGCTGTTTGCAAAATCTGGTAACTAGAGGGTTGCTGGATTGATGCTTTTGTTTTTGTTTTTCTCTCTAAAAACTCCATTTTCAAACTGTTTTTGAACTAAAACACCTCGGAAACACCCTAATTACCTTGATAAACTTATTTATAGCCTTAAAAAAACCCAAAAAATGCCTTAAAAATCCAAAATAAAACCAAGTTTAGAAATCTTTTTGTCGGTAAATGTACCTTCTCAGGAAAGAGAAGAAAAAATAATACCTAGGTGAAACTCTCCTAATCAAATGAAACCAATTCAAACCAAGATTGATCATTTTGGTGATCAAAATCGATATCAATGATGACTTTTTCTCTCTAAGATGGAATATAGTGACTCTCTCTCTCATCGCAATAAAAAAAAATTGAAAAATGAGAGATAAAATTTGATACAAAAATTGCATTTATGACAACTAAAAAGACCAATCTTTTATTAATTAAAAAATATAGGATCAAAGTGAACTTTTCTTACCAAATCGCCACTTATTTTACTTACTTTTTTTATTTAGATTTTTTTTTAATCTCAGTTTTCCTTAACAAGTCAAAAGCAATTAAACTTCAATTTGATGATCAAACTAGAAAAGTAGAAAATGTGCACTATTTTAATCCATTGTAAAAACAAAAAAAAGAACAACAATAATTTTTACAGTGAAATCACCAAGCTATCTAATATTTTGTTAATAACTGCATTTTAACTTAGTTTCTCACACATCAGTTCAATAACTATCGCAAGTACAAGAAAAGATATTATAAATAACTTTGGAGTCAGTTTAGATGATTTATATATGAAAATTAATTAACTTTTAATTTTAAGTTATAATTGAAAATCTATTTTTTTTTATAAATAACTTAAGATATAATTAATTAATTTAAGTTAAAAGTATATTTGATAGAAATTGATTTAAACAATTTTTAAAAAAATATTATAAATTAAAATTCATAACCTAAAAAAATATGACTCAATTTTATAATAAATTTTTGCTTGAATTTAAAATAAAAAGTTATTTCTAATCAAACATATTGATTATTTTAGCTTGACTCGAACGTTAAAAAGTACTAATCTCTTACAATATGAAGGGCTAATTAAATTATCATACTAATGAAGGGCTAATCAAGACAATGAGATGAAAAAACTCGTTCTTTTAGACTGTCATTAGTGTTATTTCACCAGCAAGAGGCCATCCATCTCTCTCTCATCTTCTTTTTTTTTTTTTTTTTTCAAGATAAATCCAAAAAATAACTAATAAGATATACTTAATTAATTATTTTCTAAGCAATATAAAAATTTTCAAAGTGGACGGGTTACTTTCCAATGCTTGTACAGAAAAACAAGAACAAAGTAATGTTCTTTGTCACATCTGTGACTCCCTGGAGAAAGGTTATAATAATTATTCAAAATATTTTAAAAAATAATTGTTATTATATTTTACATGCAGGTGGACGAATATGATTTTATAAAAAATTTCAAATTTTTAAAAAATATGATTTTAAACATGTTCCTATTTTGTCTATGTATATATATTTTAACTTGTATATCCTTTAATTACTTTTTTTTTTTTTATGTTGGAGATGTGTCTCACTAGATAAAGCACTATATCAATAATTAATTTTGAAAAATCTTGAAATAAAATTAAAAAACATGAGAAATAAATGAAAATTTTGGAAAAGCCGGGCCATGGCAGAAGTTGTATTACCGACATAGAAACTCATTTTGTTTCATTTGTCATTGTGTTGTGCACGTGTTTTTTTTTTTTTTTTTTTTTCTGGATTTTATAAATTGTTTTCTATTTTTTTCATCTATTTTTTCTAACTTAATTTTTCACTTCTGTAGGTTTTTCAAATTGTTTTTTTATGTTTTGAGAAGTATTCTCATCATTATATGTGAAAAAAGAAGTTACTACAAAGTGCGTTTCTATACTTTTAATTAATTGATTTTTTTTTACTGTGAAGCATATGGGATAATATCATCAAAATATATAAAGTTCATTATAAAATAAATACTCATTAAAAATATAAAATTAATACTCATTTAAAAGAATTAGATTTTACTTTATGAATTTGTTTCAAGTGGGAGTGGTAAGAAATCCGACTCCCGTTATTTTAATCAAGTTTTCTTTTGGATATATATTATTTTTTAAAAAAAAACATTCAACATAAATTTTAAAAAATATAATTTAATTAGTCAGATCCTGAGTTTTTATCAAGAGATTATCAGTTTGAATCTCACAAAACTCATGGTCATTAAAGCTTACATGATGATTAACTTCGAGGTCTCGGGAGATTAGTCGAAATGTTGATCCGAACACCCGTAATTCCAAAATAAAATAAAATAAAATCCACCATATATGTGTGAGTAAAGTTTAATAAAAAGACAGTGGTTTAATTTGGGTAAAGTTTAATATTAAACATGCTAAAAAATTAATTCAAAAGAAAAAACATTAAAAGACGATGTCATTTTGTCTCCTTCATTCCAAACAAAATAAAGTAGGTTGAATTGCTGATTCAAGTTAAATTTATTTTTAATATTACTGTATTAAAACGATTTAAAATTTTAAAAAAAGATTTAAAATTAATTTAATTTTCTTAAAAACTACAAAATGACAAACACTGAAACTTTGAAATTGTGCACGATTTCCAATAAATGACCTGAATATTATTGGATCCATTTTTACTGTGTAGTCGCAAAAGGTGAAAAAGACCCCTTGTTTGCATGAAAGCGGAAAGACAAAGCTTAAGGAGACAAGGGCTGATGCTGTCTCATGTCCAGCTGGTAAGAAGATGATGATGTAAATTAATAAGGGGCTCGAACCACCAGGAGGAGCTGGCGGTCGATAATCAGTGTGCTCAATAGCATGTTTACCGCTGGCCTAGCCCACAGGGTTCACCTTTTGCCACCTAGTTGCTGGCCTAGCCCACAGGGTTCACCTTTTGCCACCTAGTCGGCAACAAAACTCGGGACAAAGTTGTGTGAATTGTCATGCCTCTTGGATTGTATGTATCTCTGTGCACACTTTTTATGTTCATGAACTTGTTTCTCTTCGAAATGACAGCTAGTGGTCTGCCAGCTGCAGTCTTTGGTAAGCTGTCAAGGACTAGGGTTGTTTGTTCATATTTGTTTGATGTTTTTGCGTGTGATAGTGTGGTATTGGTTTTATTTTTTTTAAAAAATATATTTAAATATTTTTTTAATTTTTTAATTTATTTTTAATATTAACCTATCAAAATAATTCAAAAATATTAAAAATTATTTTTTTTCTAATCATCATAAAAAGCTAGTTGCATTGCAATTGCAACCTTAATCGAACACTTTTCTCTTAAATTTTGATTTTGTTTTTAAATAATTTTTTTTATATTTTCATATAATTTTGATGTACTGATATTAAAAATAATTTTTTTAAAATAAAAAATTTTATTTTAATACATTTCTAAATAAATAATATTTTAAACCGCTATCATTACTACAATCTTAAACATACCCATAATAATATCTATCTGCATCATTTTCAATCAATCACCTCTGCAATCAGGCACCAATTTGTGACAGAAGATATGTGATCTAAGTAGTGTACTTAGACAAAAGATTTTATTTGATTAAACAAATTATCCTAACCCAATTCAGGGCCAAGATTTTGCTCTTTGCTAGCCAGTATCTAGTCATCCAGGATACATAGTGATTAGCACCAAATCACCTAACTCTGCTGTATCAATTAGGCAAATGATCGTCAAATCACCTAAAAACCTAAACCTGGGGACGACAGCAAATTGCCAATTCCTGTCCAGCTCCTTGCTCAAAATTGCTCTCATGTGAAGGTTAATTCTATCAATCTAACCAGAAGTCAAAACAAAAGCAAGACCAAAAATCCTACAATGATAATGCTTGAAAATTAGTAAATGCATACATGAACACAGAAGGAATCTATGTACACAATCTCAGAGCAGTGCTTCCCTAGCTGAAGAAGCCATCGAGCCTTTTACAGCCCATTATAACACCATTCATCTATCCCCAACGAACAAAATAGTTGCCGGCGGCGATATATTAGACGGATTTAACCGGAATAACCTTTCCCTTAGCCCTAGTGATCATCCACTCCTCGAAATCCCTTGCTTCATATGCAATCCTCAGAATTCCTTCATTATCGAAACCATATTCTTCAGCTGATCTATACAAAAGCTCCAAGAACTCTGCCTCGCCAAATGCTTTTGTATGAACAATGAATCGCCTGGTATCATTGTTAAACCCTACGCAAATGGGAACATAACCTTTAGGTGGCAATGGAGTAGTGGTACCTCCTAGTCTCTTGACCCCTCGAGCTCCGATTAATTTGCTCAGCTTCTTCGCTATCACTCCCACTCCCATTGCCAAATGTTGATTAGTTTCCAATTCTTGTAATTAGATATAAAGACATGCATTCTTATGTTAAGTATACTTGCCGAATGTTGATTAATTAGTGATATTTTTGCCATCAAAGTGAAAGAGACACCATTAATAATTCATTTATAAAAGCTACATGCCGTGGCCACAAAGTTGCCGCCATGAATCAATTATTTTTGAACCTCCAACCACTTATTTATAGCACTATTTTATGATGAAACTTTGTACTCGTCCTGATCAAAGCTACTAGAGATTATCGACCAATGAGATGATAAAAATTGAGAGAACTTTTAGCTAGCTAGATTTGGATGTTCAGGCGACATAGTTTGGTTTATGCTTGTTCATACGGAGACGAGTACTCCTTTCGTGGTTCAAAATGTAAGCTAGTAATCAAAACTAAGGCTAGCTGGGGTGTACAAATTACGTACTCATTTTGTACAACCAAATGGAAGAAAGGGTCCATGGCAATTTTTTATTTGTGTGGATGTCTATGATGTCTCACCTTCTTTTGTTTCTTTCTAGGACAAAAAATCATTTTTAAATAAATTAAAATAATAATAATCATGAAGTACCAAAAAGGTCAAAAAGCCCATAGATACGATGCAGCCTTGGAATACAGGATTACTAAATCCTGCCCCAAAGCTCAGATCCACCACTAGAAGGAGATCTTTGAAGAACTGTTTGGGAGATCTTGAAGAACTGTTTGATATTATTTTCATTTTTTATTTTACATTCTTATCTTTTGTTTTTATTTTCAATTAAAGAAACTATTTGGTTAGGTATTTTTTATTTTAGTTTTCAAAAATGCATTTAGTCTAAATTGGATACTCAGAATTAGTGGGATTGATCTTTATGTTATTCAAAGTTACAAAATGTGGTCTTATCCTTTGTTCGGACTTGATTTAATCCTCAATCACACTGGTCTTGATCTGGAACACCTTGAACCTAGCCTTTGCTCAACTCCAAGCATCTTGCACTTAACCTTGAGTGCATTGATAGTGCATATGCCCTGTAGCTAGGGGTGTTTTAAAAAAACCGACCAATCAATTAAACTGTAAAAATCAAGAAACAATTAACTGAAAAAAAAAAACGATCAAACCAATTTAAAAATCATAAAACTAACTCAGTCCGGTTTGGTTTCGGTTTTAAAAACTGAAACCGGGTAATCAAACCGGACCCAATGTAAGTTGTAAACCCACTTAAAAAAAAGATATAAATAGAAAACTAATTGACCTAATTTCACTAACCCTAAAAATTCCCCCTTTTCCCTTTAAAAACAATTGTCAAATGTTTATCTCTCTCCTTCGTTATCTCCCCTGTTAAAACTTGAGAGGTTGTTACAAATAACCTCCATCTCCCCTGCTTTGGTCTTTTCTTTTACTATGTTGCCTCTATTTGTCGGTTATTGGCCTTGGTTAATGCTTTTTGTTTTTCAAGTTTTCTAGACTATTCAAACTCTTATTTTGTGTTTCTTAGCTGTTTAGAAAATGAAAAGCCTTTAACGCATGCCTACTGTTCTGTTTTGGCAGGTTTGTTCTTGTTGTGATCAGGCTGGGATTGTCATTTATTTTGATCACCAAAACCCCTCGGGTCCGTGATTGCAAATTTCAATGAAAATTTGCTACTATGACTTTATGTTTTCATCTTTTTTTTTTTTTTCTGTTGGTCGTTCTTTCTTAATGTGATGCTCACATTATTTTTTCTTTTGAAAATACAGAACATCTAGACAAGTAACTTACACCTTGTTTAGTAATACAGTAAAAAATGACTAAGAGATTAGATTTTCCAGTTACAAAAAAAACCGAGTCATACCGGTTCCCAATATCTTTAATATTCATTAAATATTTGATTAATGAATCTAGAGTATAAATAAAGTCTTTGGGGAAAAAATGTGTTGCAAAGAAAATTATAAAGTCATTATAATTATGAGATTCATATTGCATCAAAACATTATTCCTAAATGTACTTGGTCAATGCTCTATTTTGAATAGATATTAATTAGAGTTGTTAAGACTGATACATATTATATTATTTCCTTTATGAAATGAAACAATTGTTCTTATAAGTTGAGTTATGAGGGATACCTAGAACTAATATGTAGGTGTTTGTCAGATGATATATACACTGAACTAATCAGCATGAGAATTTCATATGGAGACATCACATATGTTTATGGAAAAGCTCATGTGACAATTGTGTAAATGATCTTTAGACTTGAGATCATTAAGTTATCTTATATAGGGAATGTTATACTTTGATTATGACTACACGTTGTCATAATCAATGATAACAAACGAGCATATATTAGGTATAACATAAACTATATGAAGATATTTGAGTAATTAAGAGAGGATCCATCACCCTAAGTGAATTAGAAAACACGCTTTATCTATTCTCAAATAATATTGATTTTAAATCCTTACGCAAGGTGGAATGAGATTTGAAAAGAGTCTTAAATCTTATTCAAAAAATCAATGACTACGATGTTAAGAATAAACATGATTTGACAGAGTAAACATACTCCATGTTATAATGTCTAAATTGAAACATTTTTTTTATGAAAGGATAATAATTACAATGAGAAACTGGTCATTAAAAGGTTAAGTTAAACCACCTATGACTTTTCTAATATTTTAGGGATCATGACATGTTGCTAGAAATTGTACTTGATCTTCAAATATAAATTAATCAATTATTGAATTGATAATATATTAATTTGTTTAATTTATTTAATCATATTTTAAATAGGATTGTGATTTATATTTGGGTCAACTTATTAAGGAATCTAATGGGTCACATACATAAAAATCATTGGTTAGAAATAAAAATGAGATGATTAATCAAGTGTGATTTAATTGTAAATAAATTTTAGAAATTAAAGACTAGAATGTAATTTATTAAAGGAATTACAATTCTACACCTAAAAACAATAAGTAAAGGACTTGATTGAATAAACTTATACTTGAAATAATATATGTGATATTATTTAGGAGAAAATTAATATTTTATCATTTACAAAGTTTTTAGGTTTCCCTATAAATAAAATGCCATGCCTTTTATTTTCAGTAAAAACAAGTAGTACACATTACAATATAGAACACCTGAAAAACATAAAACAAAAGAGCTAGAACTCAAAGGCATAACAATCCATCTCTCTTAGAAAGGTTTAAACAATTTCTCACTGGTGGTTCATATAGATTACCGTTAGAGGTCAACCAATCGGACGACTTATGGTTTGTGATAATCTAGCCTTGAAGCAATTATTCAAAGTTGAAAAGAACATATGATCTTCAGGTAATCTTCATCTAAATACTAAACAACTCTACACACATCTAACATGATTCTTGGGACTCTTAGAAAAATTTTAAATTTGTTATTTTCACTGCATATGTGTATTTTGGGAAACCTAACATGCACTAGACCTAACTCCATCCCTTGTCCTAGACACATTGAACCTAGTATTTGTCCAATTCCAAACTTCCCGGTTCAAACTCTAGGCCCCCATACCAGTCTTGGCTCAACCCCAAAGCCCTAAATTCAATTCTAGCCTAACTCCAAACATCTTTATCCAATCCTAGCCTAGCCTTGAACGCTCAAACTCAGTTTCATCTATATCATGACCTAACTCCAAATTAGACACTAATAATGTAAAAAACTAGTTTTGAGAATTTTTTTTAACCATTTTTTAGGTTGTTGGGTATTTTTTATGTTTTAAAAAAATATGAAAACTTGTATTTTTTTCACTAAATAAGAAATTTTTTTTTAAAAAAAGAACTATTTTTAAAAATTATTTTTTACATTGTTAATTTTTTATTTGGGATTTGGGTTATGATCGGGTAGAGACGAAGTTCAAGTTGTCCAAGGTTCAATCTGCGATCATACTAGAAGGCATTAGAAAGTTGAGGGATGGAATCCTAGTTGCTTGGAGGTCAGGCTAAAACAAATCTCAAGCTCTGATAGGTCAAGCTTAGATCTGGTCTGAGACACTTGAGGATTTGGTAAGGACTAGTCTTGGGCATAAGGATATAGGTCAGGACCAGGTTTGTCCTTCGGGTGCTTGAGATTTAGGGCCAAGTTCAAGAAAACAAGGGTCAAATAAAGATGGGATTCAAGGGGCTAGAGGATTGGGTCAGAACTGGATCCATGATGCTCAAAGGTTTGTTCGTGACCAGGTATCAAGCACAAGATTAGGTGTGGTGCGTCTAGGGTCAAGCTAGGAATAGTCTCAAGCATCAAGCTCAAAACTACGTTCAAGGTGAAAAAGAGTCTGGTGATGATTGAGTTCATATTAGGTTTGATCCTGTCAAGAGTCGAACAATATTGGATCCATGGTGCCTTAGATTAAGACTATGACAATTAGAGACAATTAAAGATTAGGTTCAAGATATTTTTAGTCAAGATAGCTGCAATCAAGTTGAGTCGGCACTAGGTGAAGGATATAACAATACCCTATAACTTTTGATAACATAAGCGTTGGTTCCATTAATTGAAAAATAAAATAAAATAACTTCTTAACCAAACAAGTTTTTTGTTTTTTTTTAAATGAAAAAAATATAAAATATGAAAAAAAAATAGAAACAAAAAGCAAAAATAATACCAAATTATCCCTCGATTTTCAAAAGTTTGAAAAGTTGCTGCTAGTTTTTGTTATTTCAGAGAACAAAAATAAACAAGTGTGCATATCTTGTTTTAAGTTTTTTCAAAAACAGAAATAAGAAATAAAAATGATACCAAACATCCCTTTATATTTTTTTTAAAAAATCTCATAATAATTGTTGTTAACATCTCATATTAAAACACCCAATCCAACCTTTAAATTTTTTTATAAGAGATTTATGGAAACTTTAGGTTTTCTAGTTAACAAATAACTAAAATAAATGGGTCAGTTTAATTGTTCATATGAGCAATGAACCATGCTAATATTTTTTTTTAATTGATTAGATTAATTGGTTAGCATGCGGGTCAAAACCGAGATTGTGGGTTCATGTGGCGCCAAGGGCGCTAATATTTTCTTTTAGATGTCTTGTTGTTTGAGAATTTCTTTTTTTTTAAAAAAAAAGCTCTTATATAAAGGAAAAAATTATTGGGCCAAGTACGCAAACCTCCATCAAGCCCACACGTCAGGCTGTTTTGTGATAAGCCTAACCTAATATGGTTGTGCTCTTTTTTACTGGCCATTACGTTTTTTTTTAGTGTTTTTTAATCTTTTGGTTTTCTTCCAATTTGATCATTTCAAGTGGGGTTTTTTTATTGAATCAATATTGGATAGATGGTAAATCAGTTCAATCCTTTTATATTTGTTTTATCATATAATACAAGAATTAATTCGATATAATGAAGTCCATAATCCAAGTTGTTGGTTTGGCAGGTTGACTAGGGTTAACTTGACAGGTTTTTTTTTTCCTTTAATTTTTTTTCTTTTGAACTTACCTAATTGACAATGTCATGTCAACATCATGACAACTCACAAAAAAGTTAATTTAAAAACAAGGCTAAGTAAAAAGTTGGATAGGACATTTTCAAATTTAAATTGTTGTATTGAATTTAATGGCAATGCTAAATTTTTTTTTGTATATTACTAGAACTGATCATATTTTAATTTGTTATTTATCTAACATATTTGTATTACAAAATTGTTTCCAATTGATATCTAAACTTCCAACTTAAGTTTTAGAAAATAATTAGTTTATTTATCTGCGTTACTTTACGGGTCAGATAAAAAAATTTAAATGTGAAAAAAAATGTTTAGACCACACTATTTGATAGTGTTGTTAAACCCGACTCAACAAGTCAACCTTAAAACCTCCTCACCCGACTCCTTTTCTGGCCTAGGTTTATAAGTAACTTGCGTGAAAGTGCCTTGATATGATCTAGTCAACCTGATGAGTCCAAATGATCACAAATGGCAAGTAAAAAACATGGTTTGACTTTAGAAAAGATAATCAAAATGATGTCTTTTTTATTTTAATATTGAGATGACAACAAATTAGATCGAATTGGGTTTTGTGGTTTAACCTACCAAACTCAGGCCCGGATCATGGACTCCGCTAGATTTAACAACTTTATTTTTTTAAAAACTATTTTTTACTTAATAATATGATTAAAAAAATAGATACTTGAAAAATTAAGCACCAATAAAATTCTGAGACATTCATTTAAGACTGCAATAATCTCATAAAAAACAAACTAAAATAAATTATGAAGATAAATTCTAAATGATCTAGATGTTGAAGGATGAAATTGAAAAAAATAACAAAAAATGATTCAATCAAAAGAAAAAACTAGAATTTGTTTTTTTATAGGAAAAGATGTTCAATCAAGTGAGTCAATTTTAAAACCTCTTAACCTAACTCCTTAACCAACTTAGGTTTAAAATTAACTAGAAAAGAAGATGTTCTAATGGTCACCATTGACAATCTTAAAAGCAACCTATATAAAGCATGATTTGGTTTTAAATATTTTTTAACTAAATAATCATATTTTCTTACAATAGGTTTCTTATAGATTATTTTTAATTAAAATAATTAAAATCTCATGTCACAAGGTCTAGTTAAATTATTTTTATATGATGTAAAAGAAAAAAAGATAAGAAAACAATCTATTAGTATGATAACATAAAAGTTTAATTATGTATTAACAGAACCCTTATTGTTTTTTAATCAAGACATTTTAATTAATAAAATTATAAAATCAAATAATACAGTATTATTTTTTTAAGAATAAAAAATTAAGAGTAATTAAGAATTTAAATTTAACATGCATCAAGAAAATATAATATATCATATTCTTTTAAAATTTGCATTACCTTTTATTTATTTTATTTTTTGTAAAAGATTAAAAACTGATACAAGTTGGAAAACAAATTATATACAATCCGGATCAAGCATTTTTCATGGTTATGATATATGTTGCCATTACTATTTAAACATAATGAAAACAATAATAATAATAAAAAAAAAACCTATTAGACAAATGATATTACAATAATATATCCAAATAACCAACCAGAACAATCAAATTATCAAAATTATATCACCTCACATTGTAGGAGCATGCCACTAGTTATTATTATTATTATTAATTTTCTTGTCATGCTAATTAGATAACAGAAAATTATATAATTATCCCGAGCTTGATCTAGTCAAAAACCTAACTCGATCTCAACTTATTGATTTTTTTAAAAAAAAATTTGGCTAAAATATTGTCTTGATACTTTATTTTTTTATTTTGGAAAAACATATAACATTTATGTTGGCATGGAAAAAAAAAAAGGGTCTTGAAATTTGTTGATTGATTTTAAGGGTACAAATGTGAAGTATAAAACTGCATAATTTCAAATGTTAGAGACATAATTGAATTTTACATTATAATTGGGGGACGTTTCTATAGTCCTCCCTTGTGTATCTATTTTGATTTTCTTAACAAACTTTACCAGTGCCGCGCACCACCCCACGGTTTCTTAGCAGTTTTCCGGTTATACAGAGAAATAAATACACGTCCTTATCTTTCCATTCTCATCAATCTTCGCGTATCAATATAGCTTCTTGGAGAGTCACCACAGCCGCCGTTAACTATATATAAATGGCAAGGCCAGTGATCAATGAATGCGACTCTCCAACTTCTCTGAAAGCCAAGCTAAAATCCTCCTTTTGTTGCTTCCCCAACATGGAGATGATCAACCAGCGTGAGATGCTTCATCAAGATCATGACCAAGAAGGGAGCAACCGCATGAAGCTTCAGCCGCAGACACCAAGATCACCCTATGCTTGGCTGAAATCGACAGCCCATGATTTGGAATTTAAGTATAAGTATCGTTGTTTTATTGGAAAGAGAGGAAAGAACAGGAAACGACACTGTTCGGAGGAATTTAGGTATGATCCTGAAAGTTATTCTCTTAACTTTGAGGATGACGTTCACAAAGAAGATGAGTTGCCACTCAAGTCTAGATTGCCTGCCACTCCGGAGAGATTGGTGGCGGCGCCGCCTCCTGTTAGGAGGACAGAGCTTCAGATGCGGAGCTGATATTTTAGGATTAAGAATGTTTGTTGGAAGTTTATTTGTTGTGATTCTAGTCTCCATTCTTGAATCCTTAATTTTTATTTTCTATGTACAGGGCTATAGATCCTCATTTTGAGAAGCAAAAATTGGAAAAAAAAAAAGGGAAGAAGAATTAAGATGTGATTTAATTGTTATATTATTTACTGGATGAATTAGATTAAATTAATTGCAGTTATACAAGGTGTTTAGTTTTTGTAATGTTGAAAGATTCCCATCGATTGCAATATTGCACTAGCTTGTAAATTAGGGCGTATATAATTGGGATTAGCAAATTAAGATTCTTGACAAATTTAACTCGGGAGTGCAAGAAATTTGACTCCAAGATTAGACGTTCCCTTTTGAAGGAGCTTGACCTACCTGGGAAAAAGAAACCCGAATCTTGAATTTAGTCAAGCAAGTCTTGTGGAATACTGTCCAATCATTTAGTCATTCCATGGTGAAACCAGTTTTGCAACATCTTATTTCATTGCATTAGCAGGTTAATGCAGACCACAGAGTTAGCATTGTTTCAACTTGGTTTTGTAAGAATTTTTGCTGAAAGACTTGACATCTGATCAATGATCTGATGTGTGAAGGACATTACCACCTACATGAAAGAAGCTTGATTTGTGAAACTAGTCCAGATGGGTTCTTGAATCTCTTTTCATTTAGGCAAAAAAGAAAACTCAAGTATTATGATCAGTCAAAATGACCTCATGGTCTCATGGCTTCATAGATGTTTTGAAACTATTGATTGGTGCTTCTGTGGGGACTGGTACTATACTGAGGATATGAACTAAAAATCATATAGACAAAAGAAAGAAGACAGAAATTAGGATAAGGAAGGAACTGGGTGCGATTCTATTTCTTAGAAAGATCCATGTTAAACTATGTAAATCAATTCTCATACGGAAGGAAAAAAATTGGGTAAAAAAAGAATAAAGAAAAAAGTTTGAGTAATCCACATTAACATAATAAAACCTATAACTCCCGGAATAAAAAGCAAGTCAACTCAGGTTAATCCATCAAATTTATTGTCTAGATCATGAGATCAAGATACCCTAATAAAAAAAAACACCAAAAATCACAAAGTTGGAAAGAAAGTAAGTAAAAACAAAAAACAATATTAATCCGTATTAACTTTTTAAACATATAATCCAAAACATTAGACCGAAAGCACATTATCTGAAAAAATCATGAAGCTCAATTCATAACCTATTAAATATTAAAAGATTAATTTGAAAAAGAGTATCAATTACACATAAAGATCTAAAACAAATAAAAAAAATTAAAAGAATAGGGATCGAAATTGAAATACAAAATAAATTTTATTTTTGATTGAGTAGTGAAATTAAAAGAGAAATTAATTGAACAAAAGGACCAAAAAATCAATAAAAAGAATGAGGATAAAAAGTAAAAAAGAAAAGAAAAAAAAATTATTGATTGAAGGTGAAATTGAAAAGAAAAATCAATTCAACAAGAGATCAAAAAAAAATATTCCAAAGAATGAGAACCAAATTGGAAACAATAATGTATAGTAAATTAGGATGGAATGATGAAATTAAAAAAAAATAAAACTTCCACAAAAAAGTCAAGAACAAAAATTAAAAATCAAAATAATAAGGATTGAAGTTGAAATATCAACAAAAAAATAAGTTACAAGGGTGATGCAAATATTCTGAAAAAACAAAAGAAAAATCTTAGACTCGGTTAATTGACTCAATTGAGTTTAATATGCTCGATTAATTTCATTACATGAATAAAAAATACAACAACGGTAAATAAAGCGAGAAAAAAACTGACAACAAAAACAGGGTAAAAAAACATGACCTAAACCGATCCAGGTTAGGACATCAAATATGAGACTTGGATATGACACCGAGATAACCTTTTTAGAAGCAAATTAAAATAAAATCATGAAATTCAATTACCAAACAATACAATGCCATGATAATGGGTATAAGATTCGGGTAACCCAATATAAGAAAAAAAGCATGAAGACCAATTCTCAATCAACTAAATGTTTAAGGATGGAATTAAAATAAAAAATTATTTTTTTGAAAAATCAAATGTTAAATGATTTTATCTAGTAATGAAGAAAAAAATAAATAAGAATGCGATAACCTCATAGAAAATAAAATAAAAAATAATTTGAAGCTCAATTCCTAACAAATAAAATATTGAAGAAAAGAATATAATCCAAAAAAAATATAAAAAAAACTAACCCGAGTTCACTCAGATCATTATGCAAAATATATGATACGGTTGTAATATTAGAATAATCCTATCAAAAACAAATTAAATAAAACACAATTTAATATTAAAAGGTGAAATAATCAGTATCATTTTAAAATTAATGAGAAATTTAATAGAAAGAAAAAAAAATAGACCCCAACTTTATATTAAATAAATATTAAAAAAAATTGAAAAAATATAAAATTAAAAAAAAAAACAAAAAAAACCAAGTAAACCTTTACCACCGATGAAATCATACATAGGTTTGGGCTTAAACGAGAAACTCAATTGAGATCATGGATGAGGGAAATGGACCAAAAGGGTATCGGCCTCTACCTGTTATTGCATTACATGTTACATTACGATTTTCGTGAAAGTGATGGACTCTGAGGCTTGCCAGCTCATCTGCAGGGCTTATTCATCTGCTTATTACTTTGGAATTTATTTAATATTGCAACAGAACAGAGGGTGAAAATCTACAAACGCAATGCCTGTTTTCTTTAGAGTTTGAAAAGTATTTTTAAAAAATTTTATTTTATTTTTAAATTAATAATTTTTTTTAATATTTTTTAATCATTTTAATATATTAATATATTTATAAATAAAAAATATTTTAAAAAACAACTATAATCGCTCAAATAACGCGCTTCTAAATACTTAAATAAATTACTGACAAAGAAATTTAGATTCAGAATTCCCAGCCCTTTGCAACATCACATACAAGGTTCATCCTCTTCTAGAGCTGGGATTCATGCGTCAAATGTTTTTAACAAGTGTACCCCTTCATTGTCTTTATTCCTGATGGACCCAAAAGTACTCTTTTCGCATTTCTGTTGATTTTCATGTCCAGTGATGGTTCTTATCTTACAGCTATAAGGGAATCACTTCATCTTCCAAATTAGCTTTGGCGGGCAATTGTTGATGTAATTTATATTGATGCAACTTGCGAGGATGTCATAAATAGAAACATCTATGTTTCTCTGTCGAACTTCGCATTTTTTTGGTTCAGATTTTGATCCACCTTTTCCTTTCCTTTTTCTTTTGTTCTTTTAATTGCAAGGATAATCAAGTGGGAAGTATTTTTAGTTGTTTGATGTACCAGATTGCCTGTAGGGGCAGAATTAATTACGATTATATATGTGCAGGTCACCAATCACAAATAGACTAAAGCTCTTTAACTTAGGATTGCCTCCCTCCATTCTGAATGTTGTTTACTGCTGTTTCTTTTCTTGAGAAAGATCATACTCTGTGTGAGTTTTAAATCTCTTGTTAACTCTACTTCAAAGGAGATTGCTGCTTTCAGATTTCTTCCCACTGTGATCATTGCATTGCCTTACACATCACATATTTGATTTATAACAACAGATCAGTTCAGAGTTACTCTATTAGATCATGAAGCTTCTTGTTATGATAACTTGGTTTTTCTTGTGGTTGGCTATCTTATGCAGTTGACTTTTTTTTTGTTATTGGCTGTATACCATGTACACATACTAAATGAGAACTGATACTCTCTGTTATTGTAGTTTCCTTTTGTTGTGATGAGCACTTTTTTGAGTAACAGAGGTGTCCCCCCCCCCCCCCAAATGAACACTCAATTGTAGTTCTCTAACATCTGGACTGTCGTAATGCTTCAAATTAAAAATGGAACAAATTAACTTGTGTGGTATCTTCATCTGCATCCTTCCCGATATCCTTTTGTTCTCTTAAGATCACATTAGACACTATGTACAACATTTATACCTTGATGGTTTCATTGATCTAGACGCATAAGATACAATTGCAACTTGTAATGATGGAGTTGCCATTCTTGTGCTCAAAGAAATTATCGGTTGGTGGCCTAGCGTCTAGTGATCTCTCTGATTATGTCAAATAGATTAATTAATTCTCTTGGACATGACGGAATCCCATCAGAAGAATATTGTAAACTTGCTCAATTTGCTTTATCTCGGTTTCTCTACTTGTAAATCAAGAACTCAGTGCTACTATTATGCTATCTATACACACAAGAGCATGTTGCTTGTGCACATGTAGAGGTTCATGCGGAGTAAATACTTCAGCATTCTGGTTTGCACTTTATTTTCGTGATATTTCCAGATACCTATCGCTCGATATTTGCCAACATGGAGAGGAAACGCTATAGATGCACAGATGGAAATGAATCAATCTCGTATTCTGGGCTTGTCTATATCTGTCAATGCAGAAGGTGGGATCCATGAATGGTGCTTCATCTGGACCAGGTGATTTCAAAGTTGAACTTGATTGGATAAAAGCCATTAGGACACAGTGACTTGTTGTCAACAGTTTGAGAATTTTGGAAAATGGCTGTTTCAAAGCATATTATTTTGTTTTGGTCTAAAAATAGCAACATTTTTCCATCTTTTTTTTAAAATGTTACTATTTTGTCAACAATGCAGTTCCTCCCTGTTTATTCTGCATGCATGCCAAATTAACAATGGAATTTAGCCTCGTCAATTTTCTTGTTTCGATGATCAATCATCTGCTGCATGACAAAGAGTCTAGCTAGGGCACCAGCCGAAAGAGCTGTGGTAATACAACGACAGTTTTCTGTGGGCCTGTGAAAAGTCCAACTCTTTTATCATTCCATGCGCAAACTATTCTTCCCGTTAAATCACTCCCTTTACGAATTAAGGAGTGATGGGCGTGTTATCATAATTCATATCTTGTTTGGCTATCTAGTTATTTTGTCATCTTCGTAAACAATATCGTCTGATGCCAATATTCACGTTGCTAGATAATTATGATGTGAAAGATATGAGGACATATCAGCAAGTGACAGATTCAACAAGCCTTTGGCCCCATCATTATGCACCATTTACAGCATGTTATGTTTGTTATGATTGCAAAGGCTTAGTAACAGTCTCGCTCCTCTCTTTTACAACGAGGGTTCCTGTTCTTGGTGTTAATTGGAGTGTAAGCTCTTTGATGCTTACTAGTTGCTTTTGCCGTTCAAGATCATGTTTAGCTAGTAAAGATTGCTTGTATGATCATGTATCTGTTTTTATTTGGTGCGCATCAACCACATAAATAATGCAAATAGCATCTGGGATTGTACAAGTCCAATGCAGAGGTAAGATTTTCACCAAAGAGACAGCCATGACCGGAAGCATGTTAAAGGCTTGGGTGGGTTGTACTCCAGATCAAAATTTTATCAAGATTTTTTAACTAGTTTTATGTAAAAAAAAAATTGTAATTCTTGATTGAGTTATCAAAAACTTCTGAAAATTTACGTAGAACCTTATAATATGATGCTTTAGGTTGAGTTAAAATTTTAGAATTTTTGAAGAAATTCAGAAATTTGATGAAAAATCACAATTTGACCAATTTTATGTTATTGGACGTAATTTTCAATCCGATCATTAGATTGAGCTGAAATTTTACGAGGGATCTTAAAATATATTAAATAAAATCTGGTTAAAATTTTAGGATAATAGAGCTTGGTAGTGCTAATAAAAAAAAAGAACTATAAAATAAAAGCAAAACGACTCATTAAGGGTAAAATGGTTATTTGCCATTAAAAAATAAAACAAATAAGCTCTTCCTTCCTTTTATATGTTGCCGAATGGGCAGAAACAGAATAGAAAAAGAAAGAAAAAAAAAGGTGAGAGCAAAGTAAGGGAAAAACATTAAAAAAAATCCGAGAAAAAAAATAAGAAAAGTGAGAGAATAACTTTATAAACTTATAAAGTCCAACTTATAAAACACTAATCTAATGAAGAATCAAGTGAAGTAATGAGGAATTGAGAGAGGGAAAAAAATTAATTATTTTATTTTCCAGTTGACATGAGATTGTTATTTTATTCCGGTTGAGGGGTTGTTATAATATCAATTCAGATTCAATTATAGATGAACTATATTCGACAAAACATCGAATGATGTATCTTCAATAGTGGGTTTATTTTTACTTTCAATTTAATTTTATGTACTTTCAAATTTATTTTTTAATATTTTAGATAGTGTATTTGAATTAAAATTTTACTGTTAATTTTAAAAATTCTTGTACATAAGTTAATAATTAATCTTAAAAAAATATATTTATTTATTTAATAGCTCAGGGCAAGAAAAATTTCTGACTCCATCCTTGACAAACATCAATACTGACTAGATTCGAATAGAGTGAGGAATAATTATTGACATGGCTGAAAATTATGACTTTCAGGATCTTAAAAGATGGTTTGGAATTGTAATATAAGATGCTTTTCAAAATAGTTTTTTATTTAAAAATATATTAAAATAAAATTTTTTCATACCAACACATTAAAATCATAAAAAAAAAACACTAAAAATAGTATCAATTTAATATTTTTAAACTCAAATACAATCTTAAAAAGCATCTAAATATAAAAATAAAAGTTCCTCCGAAGACCCCAGAAAGACTGTTGATTCTTGATGTATGCTTATGAAATATGATGCATGATTTATGAGATTTTTGTTAGAAGGGATGGGAGTACTTTTCAAAACTGTGCAGTTAACCAATCAAAAGCTTTCTTTATCAACCTTCTCTTTGTTTACAACCACAAATATTGGACAGTGAAGCCATCAAATATTGCCAGTTGCCCATTAGCTATGGATATCACCCGTGCCCTCCTCCCTCCTCCCTCCTCCCTCCTCCCTCCTCCATTATTTTTCTACCTTCCTCGCTATATACGAGTCAAAATCTTGTTACAAAATGTGTTCTGCAGGACCCCAGCTATAGCTGGATGATTGGACCCTATCAGCATATTTCACTCGACCGTACAAAGTTGATTGGAATCCACACACTAGATAATATTGTCATGCAAATGTCCTTTCACCTACAATGGAGCAAAGCTAGATTTTTGTTTCGTTTTCTTAAAGAATATTGAAACACAGCTGGTGAGTTCTCTACTTTGCTCTCGTTCTGTTGCTCCTTTTGCTTATTAAAAATTGGAAATGTGGAGCGCAAGTTGGGCCCTTTTGTGGCCTCTGGGGCGTTTCAAGAGATGGAAAAACAGTACATTGAATGCAAGATTATTAAAGAAAGGCAAGGAACCTTGAATAACAAACAAAAAACAAGCATCAAATTGCCTCCAGCACTTGACTACTTGTAGCAGCAAGTTGCAGGATTGTGCTCCATGAATTTACCAGCAGCAGTAGCACTAAATAAGAAGAGGCGATCCAGTCAACATGGATGAATGGGCAGTCCATAAAATATGCCAAAAAAAACACCCTCCTTGGCTCCTTGCAGCTCTCGTGAAGATCGATGAAAAAGTTGAGATAAAGAAGAAGCTGGTGTCTGGTGACGTTATATTGCTTTCGTTGCTTGATGGACCCTCTAGCTAGCTAGTTGCTACCTGCATGTTCACAGGGTGAGTGAAAGTGGGCCACGGAGAATGAATCTGGACCCACAACTTTTTAGTTCGGGAAATTGATGGCTGACGTGGACAAATAGTTTCCAAACACGGTTTTTTATTTTATTTTTTCTTAAAAAATAATATATTTTCTTCCTTTTCTCTCACTCCAAGTTTGATGTGCACAGGTTGCAAATGCCGACCAAGGCCAAATAACACCAACAGTGCTCTTTCTAGAGTTCCATCCATGTTTTGTTCGCTCAAAGTCAAGTGGTTTGTTGATGGCTTTGGCTTTCTACGATGCCTCCGTCCTTATCTGCATTTATTTCTCCTTTTCTTTTTCAACTTTTATTCGATTATTTCCATCGGAAAAAAGAAGATGGTTAAGGGTTTACGTCAGAGTGCGGTCCAATAGTTTTGCTTTAGATTAACTTTTTATTATTTTAAAATTATTTTAATGTATTGATGTGTAAAATAAATTTTAAAAAATAAAAAATATATATTATTTTAATATATTTTGAAGCGAAAATCACTTTAAAACGCAATATTTATCAACTCTCGAGCAAGTTCTAAGTATAATATTATAAGAGTATTTGAGATAATGGTATCAATAATTTTTTAAAGTGTTTTTTGCTTGAAAATAAATTAAAATAATATTTTTTAAAAATTTATTTTTAACATTACATCATCTAAAAATAATAATAATAAAAAAATTATGAAACTACTGTCTAAATGGGCTATAAACTTACATGGTTTGCCTATGAATAGCAACAGCTTATGGGATGCCCTTTGCTATTGTTGTGATCTCTTATCTTCTAGATTTTTTCTTGACAAATAATTAAGGAATAAAAATATGTTTTAAAAAAATGGAGCAAAATTAAAGATTTTTTCCTGAAAACAAAAAATCAGAATACATTAATGATACAAAAGAGGCGAACAGTGCTTAATGTGTTGTGTACACGGCAAAAATTGCAATAGCAAAAGCAGTGCTTAATGTGTTGTGTACAGTGCTAAAAAATATGTTTTTTTCTATTTTTATATTTGCTATGGAGTACAATCCTCCACGGCAAAAATTGCAATAGCAAAAGCAGTATTTCAATGCTTTTGCTTTTTATTTTTTAGTAGTGGACTCTAGCACTAAAAACAAACCAAGCAGCAAAAACAACCATACACGAATGACTTTGAGAAATTTGGACCTCTGCATAGGGTGGACTAGAAACAGAAAGCCATCGAACACCCCTATGTCTTTTGCTGGTCATCTTTCTTTCCCTTCCTTTTAAAGTGATGTCTCAGTTTCGTTAGAGTTTTGCTCTCTGTGTGTGTGTGTGTGTGTGTGTGTTGGGCAAGAAAAAGTCCTCAGCAGTGTGGAGCTAAAATCATTTTGTAGGGGGCCAAATCTTAATGCAAGAAGACCTTTTTTTTTTTTTTTAATGTCCCATGTAAAAAAGACTGCACGGTTTAGTTTTGTTCAAATAATTTAGTATAAATGTAAAACGATATTTGCTCAGTGTAAGAGGCTAAGAGCGACACCAAATTGAATTAAAACTATGAAATTAATTTCATTTTTATAATGCTTTCAACACTTTAATTTTGTTGGTTTTCGTATAAGAAATATTAACTAAAACGAAACATTATTTATGTTTGGTAAATTTCTCAAAATAAAGTAAAAAATAATAATAATATAAAAAGATTCTTACATATTTATTTTAATTGTGTTCGTCGTTCTTTCATGAAATTGAAATCATTGATTATCAAGACTATTGTGAATCTTTTAGCGATTTTTTTTTCTATATAAACAAACAAATAATCTACAAGAAAATTATCCTCTATTCGATTGCAAAATCTTGTTTTAACAATTTTTATTGTTGAGAAAACTCGTTCAGTAGTTATTGTTGAAATAGGAAAATAAAAAGAGTCAAAATAAGTCGAATCAATCTGTCAATTAATGGATAAATTATTGATTTTCTAGTTTCTACCAATCTATGGCGTAAATCAACAATCAATGATAGATTCTTTAACTCTAGAAGATTGGGTATGTCATAATGTTGCAACTGGAATCTCGAGTGAATTTTCTTTTGGTCAGAAAACTTTTCAAGATAGAACTTATCAACGAACCTACATATATCTTCAACACTAAATAATTTGTAGGTATTTTTAGAATCCAAAGTTGCGCTCCACATAAAAAGCTCGGTTGTCTGCTCACTAGATATATTATTTAGCTCTTGTAGTTGTTGATCAATGATAACCGTAAATTTATCATTATAATAATGATGCTTAATTGTTATTAAATTTTTATTATGGCAAGATCGTCTCATATTAGAAGAACAAGCATCCATATTAGAAGAACACGAAATACTTTTCTAGCTGCAGCAATAAGAGCCAATGGTAATTGATGGGCTAAGTAATGCACGTAATATGCATAAAGACAATCTTTAATGAATAAAGCTTGCAAACCATTCCACTTTCCACACATATTACTAGCAATGTGATACCTTTGACCTCTAATATTTCAAATATCAAGATTATGGTGAGATAAAATAGAAAAAATATTTTCCTTAAGAGTTAAAGCAACTTTATCTTTGACATGCACCATATCTAAAAAAATATGTTCTTGTATAAATCCATTTCTATCAACAAATTTAATAACAAGGGTCATTTGTTGTCTTTTGGATTCATCTCGAGCTTCATCAATAATTTCAAATAAAGTGTTATGTCACCAATCTCACAACAAATTGAAGATTGTGCATTTCTAAGGAAGACATTCAAAATTTCCTTTTGAATTCAATATGATGTGTATTTAGGATCTTGTGGAGTATTACTCAAAACAAGAACACCTACTTGTTTATTGTATGATACTAAAAGTTTCATTATTTAAAGAAAATTACCCTTTTATTATTATTATTATGATCATTCATCTTGTCCTCTAAAAATACATGCATGAAATGCATCAAGATTGTGCATATATAAACAACATTTTTTTTTAACAACTTATGCAACACATCATGAATTAGGGACATTTTTTTTAACATCTTGTCATCTTGTATTTTCTGACCCAAATAAGGAGAGAGATATATGTAAAAAACAAGTCCGATTACGCCTATTCCTAATCCTAAATGGAATGTAGTGAATGGGCGATCCATACGTAAACATAGTCTTTATTTAAATACGCTCGAATGACCTTGTCTCATAATGAGAATGTATATAAGCCTATTTTGGTCTAGTCCGGTATGAAATGAACTTATAATCATGGAATCAACTCGATTATAGATTATAAGTTCATAACCCTAGCCCATTTCCATTTTGGGCAGAACAGATCTACTAATTCTTTTATTCTAGTTAGCAAGAGGGATATTGAACTAAGAAAATAGATTCTAGAAGCTAAAAAAGGATATCTTGAGCAATTTTAATAATCAGGCTCATTGATATTCCCGGTATAGAAAATGCTATCACACATATAATCATACTCAATTCGATGGAATTGTTTGATTTTAAAAGGGATCCTCTATAATTTCTCCTATAAAGGGTTATTTCTTGGCAAATTTCTTTTAATTGAGAAAAAATAAAATTTCAACAAAGAGTTTCTATAGAAGAATAAGGACAATTTGGTAAGTAAAACTCAAGGGCAAGCTAAGATTTGGAGTTCCCTCCTGTCGGGTTGGACCCCAGTCTTTCCCTTCATTTATCTCCTTCGCTCTTGTTGGGTTCTCTCTTTCTTTCTTTACCTAGTTATAAATGCCATCTCTTTTCATTTTATTCTTGCTTTCCTTTTATTGTTTCAAAATGAATACAAATTACAATAACATCAATTGTAACTGTAAATCTCCAGGTATTTAATTTTTTTTAATTTTTTTCAATCTAGATCCAACAGATCCCTCCAATAAGCTTCTGTGATAGGATTTCTTGGCATCATATACTCAAACCTCATGCATCTGATCCACATCAGAGTAATCAAAAGACTGAGATTTGTTCATCTGGCCTGCTCAGCTTAAAGCCAATAATCCTGTATAGCTCCAGAAAAACCTTCCAACACCAATATCACATAATCATCAACCAAAGAAAACAAATTGTTGTTACTCATTTTTTTGAGCCATACGTGCTAATGGAGATGGTGTATATCCCCTTGAAATTGAAGGCAGGAGTTTAGTTCAAGGTTGTTGGGAGATTGACAAAAAAACAAAGGAGAAGGAAATGTTTTTTGGACCATGTTTCAGCTGGCATCTGCTCTCCTTATCCTTCCCCTTTGATGCCAAAATTGTCAGGATTCTTAGGCTAATTAAGAGTCTTTAAAATTCTAAATTCGTTTCTTTGTTATCTGCTCAGCTTAAAGCCAATAATCCTGTATAGCTCCAGAAAAACCTTCCAACACCAATATCACATAATCATCAACCAAAGAAAACAAATTGTTGTTACTCATTTTTTTGAGCCATACGTGCTAATGGAGATGGTGTATATCCCCTTGAAATTGAAGGCAGGAGTTTAGTTCAAGGTTGTTGGGAGATTGACAAAAAAACAAAGGAGAAGGAAATGTTTTTTGGACCATGTTTCAGCTGGCATCTGCTCTCCTTATCCTTCCCCTTTGATGCCAAAATTGTCAGGATTCTTAGGCTAATTAAGAGTCTTTAAAATTCTAAATTCGTTTCTTTGTTATCTGCTCAGCTTAAAGCCAATAATCCTGTATAGCTCCAGAAAAACCTTCCAACACCAATATCACATAATCATCAACCAAAGAAAACAAATTGTTGTTACTCATTGTTTTGAGCCATACGTGCTAATGGAGATGGTGTATATCCCCTTGAAATTGAAGGCAGGAGTTTAGTTCAAGGTTGTTGGGAGATTGACAAAAAAACAAAGGAGAAGGAAATGTTTTTTGGACCATGTTTCAGCTGGCATCTGCTCTCCTTATCCTTCCCCTTTGATGCCAAAATTGTCAGGATTCTTAGGCTAATTAGGAGTCTTTAAAATTCTAAATTCGTTCCTTTGTTATCTGATCTCTAAGCTTGGATAAATCCCTCAGAAGTTGCACTAAAAAAAACTGGTTCTGCTGTTGTCGCAATTTTTTGTTCCAACTTAGGCTTTGATTCTGATCTGGTTTCGTGCAATATCCGACCATCCCGGCTATATTCTGTCACTCATGACATGTTAAAGAATTTAACTACACCTTTATTGGGTCCTAGGGCTCACTATTCTTATGGCAGACTCTCAGTTAAAGTAGGATGCTTGGCATCTTCAGTTTCCTGAATTAGATTAGGAGATCATTTTTTACCAACCAGGTTACAGCCAGTTTCTGTACTTTAAAATGAATTTATCTCATTCTTAATCCTTCATGAAAGTTGTATTCCTATACACATAGATGAATTTTGGTTTTTGAATCGCTTGATTTCGATATCAGAAGCTCAAGATATCCCCGTTTGAATATCTCAACGTGAAAATAGAGAATTCTGCCGCAAGCAGGATTCTGACCCGAATTTTGCACTAAAGGCTCTGCTTCCATCATGATTATGCTGGTCTTTATTCTTAGGTTATACTCTCAGTCATATCGGGATGCTCGACATTTGTCAATTTTTGAATCAGATCAGGAGACCCCTTTTTACCAACCAGATTGCTGCCAGATTCTGTTCTTCAAAATAATTTTATCTCACCTTGAATCCTTTATGAAAGTTGTAGTCCTACACGCATAGATGAATTTTGGTTTTTGAATCGCTTGATTTTGATATCAGAAGTTCAAGATATTCACGTTTGAATATCTAATGAGGAAGTGAAAATTCTGCCGCAAAAGTTCTGCCGCAAGAAGGATTTTGCCCCCTAAGTTTGCAGGACTGAATTGAAAAAACTAAAATAAAGGAGTTAATTACAGATAAAAATTGGAAGAAACTTGGCTGGGTTTTGGAAGAAATAGAAAAACAGGGATAGGATTAGAAAATGACAGAAAGGCTGCCACGATGAGTTACATTTCTGCTGCCTTTCTAAACGACATCGTCTCTGTCTTTTTACATTAATTCACTTTTTTAGCTAGACGGTGCCGTATGAGAATAGCCCCATCCTGGAAATATAATTAGCATGGTACTGTACCCCGTCTACATTCCCTTCCCTCCTCTGCAACCTTTTGCTGCTGTTTTTTTGAAATCCTTTGTCCTTGCATCCTGCAACCTGGTACACAGGACAGCCCCCCTTTTCACGCCAAATGTGCAGCTGCAATGCAAAAGCTCCAGTCCAAGGGGAACATTTTTGCGTCTCCTCTATGCCAGCTGTGGAAGAGGACATGAAAATGAGCCTCACACCATCTAAGGGCTGAGATTTTATCCTTAATAGAGACGGCTGGGATGAGGGTGCATGTGAGAGGTCTCCAGTTTTTTGCTTGGCTATATAAGCAAGCTGTTAGGTATATGTGAAAAAAGAAAAAAAAGAGGAGAGTAGGCGGAGAGAAGGGTAAATAACAGAGAGAGCTGGCATAAAAAAAACAAAGTTAACGAAAGGGAAAATCATCTCCAGTCTATCCTACATTGTCAAAAAGAGTTCACCAAACCTACGGGTTTTCTAGAAACTCTTAACAGCAAAAAGAGGAAGGCTTTCTTTTGTTTTCCAAGGCAGAAAAGCAAAGGTTTTCACCCCTGTCTGCACCTCATCTTCTACATTCGAACCAGCAGCATCCGCAGGTATGGTTTCTAGTCTTTTTCTTCTTTGCTATATTTAAGCTTGGCATCTTTCGTGTGGTTCTTTTTGTTTTCCAAAACCTGTTTCTTGCTTCTGCTCTAGATGTTCAGTTTTTTTGTTTAAACAAAAGGTTTGTGCTTGCCCACTGTTACTTCCATGATTTTTAGTTTGGATCATTTGTTTACGTTAAAGCTGCGTTTTTTATCTTGACCTGTTGTTGTGAGAGACTGAGTTTTAAAGGTTTTGATTACTTCTTTGCTCGAGTGTCTCCCTTCCATGAAACATTGCATAGGAATGATATATAGGGGTTTGCAAGTGCAGTTTTTTTTTTTATGCGGAAGGGGAAAAGGAGAAAACAAAGAGAGTAAGGGTGACGAATAGAGTAAACACAGAAAAAAACAGACAAAAGAGACAAAGGGAGGAAACAACGAAAAATAGAAGAGAAAAGGAAAACTGAGAGGAAGGGTACTTCACTCTATCCTACCTTACTTCCATTTTTTTTGCTGCAAGCAGGAGCTGCAGACTGTCACAGGAGGAGAAGTTTTTGTTTTTTTAAACAAAGCTTTTGGCTAGTGAAGAAAGTATATAACGTGAGGGAAGTTTTGGGAGGAGAAAGTAAAAAGGGCATGAGGGAAGTTTCCTTTTCAGGAGGGGTTGTTTTTCTTTAGACTCTCAGATCACGTTCCCTGTTTTTAAAACAAGATAGCTGGCCATTGGTTTTCTAATACATAGGATAAAAGTATGCCCCTCAAGTTTCTTTCCTTTCACGAGCAGGGCAGTGTTCAAAATTTAGAATAACAGAGGATGGGTCGTGGTGGCACCAACACTGGCGTAGGATTTTGAGTTTAAAATATTACTTTCAGAACTTTGGCCCCCACGTGACAAGTTTATTCTTGTGATGGTTTAATAACCTTAACTGTGATGCTTGTGTTTAATTGTTGCGATTAACCGTTGTTTTGAGTTCAATCAGGACTTTGGTCCCCCATGTGACGAACTTATTCTTGTGATATTTTGCTAGCTTCAACTGTGATGTTTGCATGTAATAGTTGTGATAAATAGTGTTTTTAATCAAAATCTAAAAAATGTTTTTGTGTGTTGCATACGGCCAATACCCTAACATATTTTGAATTTCTTTGTTTTTTTCAAAAAAAAATATTCGAGGTTTCAAAAAATGTGTTTTAGCATGGATTTCTTAAACATAAAAAAAATTATTTTCTTGCATCTTGGATTTTACAACATGTTTGTAAATTCCAAAGGGTGTTGGCCAATATTTTAAAAATATAAAAATTTTATTTTTGGGAATTCGTTTTTATTCACTATTAATGTTTGGATAAAGAAATCCCAAAGGGGTAAATATCCAAAATATTATTAGGAATAATTTGTTATTATTCATTAGTAATGTTTGGATAAATAAATTCCAAATGGATTAATATCCAAAATATTATTAGGAATAATTTGTAGTGAATATCCAAAATATTATTAGGAATAATTTGTTATTATTCACTACAAATGTTTGGATAAAGAAACCCCGAAGGGGTTAATATTCAAAATATTATTGGGAATAATTCGTTATTATTCACTATTAATATTTGGATAAAGAAACCCCGAGTGGTAAATATCAAAAAAATTTCTAGGAATAACAAGTCATTATCCCTTAATAATATAACGGCAAATAAACCTATGAAAGATAAATGTCCAAAATATTGTTAATAAGAATACAACTTGTTTATTTTTAACATAAGGGCAGATTTATGCCTAAAATTTTATTTAGAACAATTTAATTACACATTCTTGAAAGAAGCCTCAATTATAATTAGGGACATTTCAAATTTTGATTCCACAGTTTATGAGTCATGAAAATATGAAATACTAAGGCAAAAATGGGTTTCTAAAGCACCTTGAATTTCCTTAGATTTCTAACTTGGTTTTTTTTTTGTTTCTCTTCCTTGCGATTTACGAGTCGCGAACACTTGAAATACTAAGGGAAAAATGAGCTCTTAAGCATATTGAATCTCCTTAGATATCTATCTTGGCTGTCTCTAAATTCATAAATTCTAAATTTATTTCAAATCAAACATAGACTTCAAGAGACCTACACCGTTTCTCTTTGGCACTCTATAGACATATCTAAAGGTATGATCCATGTGGCTAACGGTTCTTTCTCTTAAACTTTGAACCCAAGTCCGTGCATAATAGCAGACTTATCCTAGGGAACTGATGGGATTAGAGAACATCAACCCCATAGCAATTATAGGCAAACCAAACACCAAGCAGCTTACCTTAGGTAGGGCGTACTAGGGGTGCTAAAACCTTCCATTTACGCAACCAGTCCCTTACCTTAGAATCTCTGAAAGACTAGTTAGGTTTTCTAGTGACCATAATACTAGGTGGCGACTCTTTTTTTCACAAAACAAAGACCCCGATATCAATCCCCATTCCGAGAAGGATCGTCGTGATGCCGCGCTCTCATTAGGGTACGACACAAATAATCTTCTGTCATATCTTGAAGTTTGAACATATATATATATATTAGACTAAACCTATTTGTATACCTTATTTTTAAATCAAATAAAAAATATTTTTATTTATATTTTTGTCTCCATGGAGATGCCAAACTATATCCGTTGTCAATTTTATAAAAAACACTAACATGTTATATTTCTTTTATTGGTCAGCGCTTGTCTATAAAATAAAAGCAAGAGAATGGAAGAAAAAAGCCGGGGGGGTTGCCTTTCCTTCGTGGATTATTTTTCTCTCACTTAATGCTTTTTCAATGTGTTTAAAATAAATTTTCAAATATTCTTAATATGTAAATCAATCATAAAAAAAAAATCAGAAAATATATTAAATTTAATATTTTTAAAAATTTAAATGTACTTTGAAAAAAAAACACTTTTTCTATATTTGGACTAGAAAAAATAAAGTTATTATTATTTTTTTTTATAACCCGAGGTGTCCGGGTCAGCTTGCGCGCATCACGACTATTTCCCGGGTCTACCGAACATCCTACAAGCCCAGTAGACAGGTAAGGCACCATGAGGGTAACAGACATGCACATGGAGGGTCGAACTCGGGACGGGGTCAAGACAAGCCTCACCTGTTGACCACTGAACTAAACGCTCAAGTACATAAAAAATAAAGTTACTTAAGAGGTAGAGTGAAGAAACCGTTTATATGTGCGGTTTAATTATACTTTTTAGTTTTAAATTAATTTTTTTATTTTTAAATTATTTTAATATAATAATATTAAAAATATTTTTTTAATATATTTAAAAATAAAAAAACTTAAGGCACCGTTTGACATTGCTTTTGTAACTGCGTTTCATCAAATTTTGAATTTTTTTTTTTGCTAAAATTGAGTGCGGTTTGTATTTTTTGGATCGTTTTGATGTGCTGATGTCAAAAATAATTTTTAAAAAATGAAAAAACATCATTAACATGTATTTCAGCACGAAAAGCTATTTGAAAAGCACTCACAACCACACTGCCAATCACGCTATTAAAAAAATACAAAATACAAGACCTCGAAAGTCTTAAGATAACAGTTGAGTTTTGTGGGACCATTTGTAAGAAATGTGCCGTCAAAAGGGGCCAATCACAGTAAGAGCAGAAGCTTCTGGACAAACAAATATCTACCACTCTTATTGAATCTGCACCGTCGATCTGCCCAAACCTTATCTCACACCACAGCACATTATACATCAATTCTTTCTTAAACACATTAGAAACATTTAACTTTATTACATTAAAAAAGAGAGGCCCAAGTGGTAATTAATATATAAATAGCTGGTTTCTGGAGGGTTCTTCCTTGAACCTTAGCAGGGAAAGGACTTGGGAGAGGGTGGGGGATGCTTCTATTTTTTATTTTTTATTTTCTGCTTTCCAAATTCGATTAATCCTTGCCTTCACGGAAATCAATGCTAAGGTTCCGTGTTTTTGTTCATACACAATTATAACTTAACATATACCTAAGGTTTTTCGGCCTCTTTCTTTCTTTTTTCTTCTTTGAGATTCAGCCTTTTGGTTTTGTTTGGTTTCGTCAATTTGTCGACAAGAAAGAATCGTGGGGTGGTCTCGGTTTTCGGTTGGTGGTGCTTGTGTGTGGTTTTAAGGTTGTTCTGTTTGTGGGATTCTTAAGCGTTTTGTTTTTGTTGCGTTTTCTCAACAATGGCAAACGGAGGAGAAGATAAATGGAAAAGCAATGACTTATATCAAGTCTTGGGGTTGAATAAGGAATGCACTGATACAGAGCTCAGGAGTGCTTATAAGAAACTTGCACTGGTTAGACCTTAACCACAAACCTCTTCTCTTTTAATGGATCTTCTACATAACTGCAAAACAAGCTGATCATGATCAATCTTTTTATTCTTGTGTTCTGTTGTTGGGTTATCAGGACAATGGAATCAATTCCTGGCTGGGTTCTTGCCATGCAGGAATCTGACCATTCCGTTTTTCGTTTCTCATATTTAAACAAATGGGTCACCAAGTTTTAATCTTTCTGGTGTGAAACAAACAAATTCAAAGTTATTCTAGACTCTTGCCTTTTATTTTCAAAAGGGACCGATTAATTCTCTTCTCCAGGAGATAGTTGGTTCAACAATTTTTACTTCTTTCCTGGAGCTGGTTTTTCTAGGAGAGTAGAAATATTTTCCAGGAAAATAAGAAAAAGGTGTGTTTTTGTTTGGGACAGAGATGGCATCCAGATCGATGTTCAGCTTCAGGAAATTCTGAGTTCGTTGAAGAAGCCAAAAAGAAGTTTCAGGCAATTCAACAGGCCTATTCTGGTAATTTACTCAAACCATTTATCTATATTTTTTTAAAAAAAAGTTGGTCGTCAAATTGCCAAATTGCAATTATAAGAAAAGGAAGGGAATTTTTTTTTTTTTTTATAATGATATATAACCTTTGTGTAACAGTTCTTTCTGACACCAACAAGAGGTTTCTTTACGACGTTGGTGTTGATGACAGTGATGACGACGAAAATGTATGCTTCCTTTTTGGATTTCTTTTTATGATTCTCTCCTGTTCATATATATATACATATGTGCTTATTTTAATTTAATTCTTGTGTAATCTATTCATTGAGAAAACATGTTAAACATGGTATCTCCACTGGTATATTTTAATGCTGGCGGGCCCTCCCACCCAATTCGGGTTCCATGGAAAAACAAAAAAAAATCTCTTACAGCTTTTGACGAATTTTATATTGCTTTGCTGATAATTGCAAGTTGCTAATTTGAGCATGTGGTGAAATATCTCTAAGAGATTTATTGTTTATTTCTCTTGTTTGATTCAAATATGATGTTGAATTAGGGTTGTGTGCAGGGAATGGGTGATTTTCTGAATGAAATGGCTGTCATGATGAGCCAAACGAAGCCTAGCGTATGTCTCCTTTTGTTCCATCTTTCTTAATTTCTTTCTTTTTCATGTTTGACAATTCAAATGTGCCTGTCAAAAGGTCAAGAGTCCAATTAGTACGAAAATGCTGAATATATTTCAAACAATCGCAACGTTGCCCACTTGTTTATTTGGTGCATGTGGATCCTAATCGTAATTGAGGTCTTATCTGTTTTATATAGTTTTAGTAAATTGATTTAAGTTATTTTTAAATTGTCTTTTTAGCTAAAAACTATCATAATATTAAGTTAAAATCTTACTTCTATCAAAAGTTTAAAGCTTAAACCTTTGACTTGTTCTACATCCAAAAACTTGCTTTGAATCATATCCCATGAATAACGTTATTGACCCCATCAATGACCGTTCAGTTCAATGGGCTGAGACCTGAAGGAAGGTGCTGGCTAATGAGCCTGATGAACAAGTTTGGTAGACCCAGAGCAAAATAGGCGAGATTATTCCTGCCTGTGGGCTACATGTGTCCTAGCATCATAGTAAATGTGATGTTAATTCTTGTGTGGTAAGATGTAACTGGCTTTGCAGAATTACTGCAGTTGTTTGGTGTACGTTGGGATGATTTGTGTGCTTCATTTTCAGTTAAATACTATCGAATACGATGCAGTGTTGTCCTAGTCACAGGCATTATAATTTGATTTGTTAGTATTCCTGATCTTTTATGTTAGACAAGTTTTCTAGCTTTTTGAAAAAAAGTTGAAAGTTTGTTCTAAATCCAAACCTGCAGTCTGATATCTAGAAAATGAGACATTTAAAGATAACTAGGATTGAATAAATTTGCATTTTGCTTTTATGCTAGAATGCTTTCAATTTGAGTTAATCAGCGCAAATGGCCTTTGTGAAGGTTTTCACAAGTGGTTGCGCTGAAAACCTTGATGACAGCGACTCTAGGCGTTAAAGTTTTGACTTTGTATTTTTTTGATGAAATGACCCTATATATATATATATATTGATAGCAGCTGTAATGTGAATTATCAGGAAAACATGGAGGAGAGCCTAGAGGAACTGCAAGAATTATTTGACGAGATGTTCCAAGAGGATCTGCATTCGTTTGGGATTGACAGTCAGGCTGCTCCTTCATGTCCTCCTTCTTATGTATCCTACAGCGAAAGTTCCAACTCAAATAACAAACGTGTTTCTGCTGATATGAACTTGGGGAAGACTAAAGTGGATGATTCTTCTAGCTTCAACTCTCACTTTGAGAAATTCTGTTTAGGGGTAAGTAGTCTACGATCTCTTGTATACAATGTTAAGTGATTGCCATCTCTATTATATTGTTTTGCTGTCCAGTTATAACCAGGCTGTGGGATAGTGGACTTAGGGGAAGCCTCTATCAAATCCAGTATAACAATCATATCCCAAAAACATCCTTGAAAACAAGGCTTAATTAATTTTGACAGGGTTGATGATATAAGCAGAAATCCCACTATTTAGTAGCTTGGAGAATTCAAGATATTTAAATTGAATTAGTATTACAATGCCCCCCAGTTAACTTGGTGTTTGTGGCAAGATTTCGAGATGTTAATCTTTAAACCTTATCGATATGCCATTTACATAAATTTTATTGTCTTTGATCTCCTTGTTGATGCATTACTTCTGTTTTGTGTTATGAAGACAGGTGGAACAGCAGCAACCTTTCAAGAAGGTGAAGGTGGGAGTAAGAGGAGGAATTCAAGGAGGAGCCAGCGGCAGACGAAGGCAAGACAAGAAACAAAGAGTTTCTTCGGGCTATAATGTCTCCTCCCATGACTACGGTATATCTGCTTCATGAATCATGCTGCAATCAAATGGTTGATGCTCTCCAACCTTCAAGATTCTGGTCACCTCACGCCTGTTGACTTGGCTGTCTCAGAGATGAAGGTGCATTTACCAGACAAATCGAACTAATTGGGAAAGATTTATTCACCTCGAAGGGTTTGGTAGAAGCAAACGACATCATTGTCGCAGGCGATTAAACCAAACACGAACTAATTAGTTTGGTTTTTGGAGAATGGCAACGGTCATAATGAAACTGTCTGTGATCATGCTGTCTTGCTATATGCTTGGTGGCAATGTACCTCTGTTTTCAGTTGTTTTCAGTTTTATTGCTCCCTCTTCTTTTTGATGTGTTCATACCTTTGCTTACCAAGTAATTAAATTCTCATGTTGGCCCTAACACAATGAATGGCATGATCATACTTGGCTGGAGATTGGAATGGTGCACACAAGGATTGCTTGACTAGGCACCACAGGAGGGAACACGATGAAATTCTCTGTGCATGCTCCATATTTGTAAACAAACGCTGGATCCACTGACGAGGATGCTATAATAGCAAAATTGTTGTTCAATGGGACTTCCATTTTTGGACACGTTGGCCCTACAACACTGGGGTATAGGACCCTACTATCTTGTGTTTCCAAGCACGATGGACGAGAGCATTATAGAGTGATTGGCCCACCAGTCCCAATACAATCCTGATTAACCTTTTTGCTTTGATGAAGGCAACTAACACTGGGCCTCGACTTCCAAGCAAGTTGCTGAAGGTTGATTGGATCATGCGTTGGCCAAAAACTGGTCGTCTTTTTTCCACAGTTTCCACACTCCAGGACCAACTTGGGCTCTACTTGCATGATTTTTTCCCGTGGTTATTGCAAATTCTAATATGCAAGCTAGCAGGTATTGTCGTTAGCATTTTTGGTGTCCGAGTTATTGAGCTTCAAAGCACTGCTGCAAAATTGGTGAGATTGAAATGAAGTATGAAACATGGGTTAATTTGCATTTAGATATAGACTGTAGAACTTGCTCGCAAGGAGGTGGGGATAATACCTGAGGACTGAGCAGTAAAACAAAGACCAAATGCTGAATGAATTTCGGGAGCAAATTTCTCGAATTGGCAAAGCCAAGATTAGTTGACTTGTTAATTTATTTTAATTAAATAAATTATGAGTAAATAAAAAATTAATCTTAAATAATCATTAGTTTGGTTATTTTGTATTTAATTCATTATTTATAGTGGCTAATTAAAGGTTAATTAATAATAATGAGAATTAATTCTTATTAATTCTTAGCCTTTAGTTTTTAAAATTCACTATAAAAATAAAAAAAGGAAGAGTTTCAAACCTAAATTTTTTCAAATTTTACACTCTTCTTCATCTCTTTTATAGTGTTTTTTTTTATGCTTTGATTTTCCTCCCAAATCTAAAGCTTAGGTTTATTTTTTTTTAGAGATATTTAAGTTACATAATCTTTTATTCAAATACCTTGTTTAGAAAAACATCTAAATCAAGGTGGTAGTGTTGGAATCTCGGGAGGCATATTGCAAATATCCTAGTTGCACAAGTGCAGAGCAATAAAGTCTTAAAGATAAATGATTTATCCTTTACAACAACAAAAGATTCATTATTTTAAAGTGTTTCAACAAGTAAATATCATTCTTGTTTTAATTTAAGCATAGTTAATTTTATTATTAGTATGCATTAATAGGTTTTTTTTTATTTTATATCAATTGCATATTTGAATATATGCTTAGTATTCATGCTAGTATTCTATTATTATTTTTATGTTGAAAACATGTTTTTCATTAGTTATGCTTTTGCATGCTTATAGATTTAAATTTGTATAAACTCTAGGCTTTTCTTGAAAACTTTCTTATGTTAAACATACTTTATTATGATAAACTAAACATCATTGTTCACTGGTTTAATACACACATGAGGTTTGGTTTACTAATTCACATTTAATGGCTTCAATACCCAGGGAAGTTTGTTCCTATTTTTCTTGAAATGGTAAATAACTCCTTATCTTGAGATTTATATAAACAACCTAGTCAAGTGTTTTTTTTTTTTTTTGAAATGGGTGACTTTTATATTTGCAAATGTATTATTTGTATTATTTGAAACTATACACAAACTTTATTTATTTTACATTTGAGTCAATGAAATTTGAAAGGAGAGAGGAAGTCGTTATAAATTAGGAAGGAGAGAAAAATGGCCGATTGGTTACATTCAAGCAATAAAAAAAAGATTGATTTTGGTGCTGATGGGTTCCTCTTAACAAGAGAAGTCTTTGAGGTATTTTTGAAATTTCATATCGTTGAAAAAATAAATTAGGCCTAAGGAAGAATTTTCTTATGAGGTTAGATTTTATGTTTTTTAAACCAATTTAGGGGTGTTCTTCAAGGTGATATTTTTTTAAAAAAAAATATTGAGATGACAACATGTTGGATCAACCTGCTAAATTCATAAACCAGGTCATGACTGTGATAACCTCATAAAAATAAATTAAAACAAATTATGAATCCCAATTTCCATTCAATTTAATAATGGAGGATGAAATTTAAAAAAATATTAATTAAAAAAACATAAAAAAAATTGTCTTGAGTAAACTTAGGTTAACCTCTCAAACATGTAAACCAAGTCATGACACCATAATAATCTCATAGAAAGAAAACTAAAATAAATTATGAAGTCTAATTCCCAATCAATCCAATAATGTAGGATGAAATTGAAAAATAATAATTGAAATAAGAACAAAACAATTACCCAAGTCAACCGAGTTAACCCATCAAACCCATAACATAGGTTATGAGCTCGAGATAACCTTATAAAATCTAAAATAAATTATGAATTGTAATTCTTAACCAATTCAACGTTGAAGTATGAAACTAGAAAAAAAAATTAAAGAAAATTCAAGTTAAACAAATTAACCTACCAAACACGTGAACCATGTTATGATATTGGAATAATCTCATAGAAAAAAAAATTAAAATAAATTATGAAACTCAATGAACAATAAACTCAATATTATATAATGAAATTGAAGAAAAAAAACTAAATTAAAAAAAAAACAAAGGAAAAAAAAGAAAAGAAACAAATCACTATTATAGTAAATAATAATTTGTGAGAAGGGGACAATGACTTTCCCTTCCCAATTAGTGTTTATTATAATTATAATATGCAACAAAAGAATTAAATAATTCTCATAATAACTATAAAATATTTTGATATCATAAGCAGTAAATTAACCGTTGACTAAGTCTGCTTATATATTCACACATTCTTTACGAAAACAATGGAACCTATCAGTTTCCAAACACACTCCAAAAATAAAGTCTTGAAAACTTTAGGATTAGGTTGCGCTTTCTATAACTGTATTTTGGGCTGAAATATATGAGTTTGAATGTAGGCTTTATCTCTAAGTTTAATTGTTCCTGGAAAAACAAGTTTCATGTTGAAATAGAAGACTCTCTGATGTTTAAATTAGTAAATGTAGGAGGAGAAAATAATGCACAGAGAAAAACAAAGAAGTGTGTTTGTTGAATGAACGTGTGTAAAGCCCTTGAATGAGCTTGAATTGAATTGTTTGAATACAATGATCAGAGATATTTATAGATCTTTGTCATATTAATTATGAAGAGTAATTTTGCATATATTTTGTGATAGGTGGAGTTACATATGTCTCGTGAGGAGTAAAATTATGAATGATTCGTAGTAAGTAGAGTAATGATGGAAAGCAACTTGTGATAAGTGGAGAAAATAAATACCTTTAGTTGAGAGATTGATGTTTGTCATTGATTTGTGTTAATCATAATGCATTAATGGAGATGTTGGTAGTTCAGCTCTATATAGAAAATTTGTGTGCATAGATATGTTTGTGGCACCGTTCTAACTTTTCAGGAAATTAAAAAATATATTGAGGAGTGTCTGGCCATTCAAGGCTGAAATGTCTTGTTGTTTGGGGCTCACCTGGATGACCATCACGTCTAGTGGTTGGGTTTGGCCTAAATGGCAAGGATGTCTAAGTGTCCAAACAACAAAAAAAAAAATATTAAAATAAAAAAAAACAATTTGTGCACTATCACGATCAAACCACAAAAGCTTAAATATGTGTTCCCCAATAAAAGGCCTTTCCTTTCCTTTTCTTTTTCTTCTTGTTTTCTTTTTTTCTGTTCTTGAACTGCAGGCTGAAATCTTGTAAAAATGAGTTATATATATATATATATATATATATATATATATATATATATATATATATATCATTTTACTATTTGTTTTTGTAACCATGAGTATTCAGACCAGTTTACGCGCATCTCGACTAATCTCTCAAGACCCTGAAGTTAATAACCATGTAAGCCTCTAGTAATCCTAAGGTTTGCAACACTTGAACTGGTGACCTCTAGGGAGCAAACTCAAGGTCTGACCAGTTGAGCTATACCTATCAGGGTTGTCATTTTACTAACTTTTTTTTTATTAACGTGGGTGTCCGGGCTAGCTTGTCTCTACCTCGACTAATCCCACGGGCCCTGAAGTTAACGATCATGTAAGTCTCTAGTGGCTCTGAGGGGACTCGAACTCATAACCATTAAAGAATAAATCCAAGATATGACTAGTTAAACTACCCCTTAAGTTTACCATTTTACTACTTTGGTCACAAGAGTGGGTGACATGGAGGAAATGTAGCAAGGTCCAGTATTAACCCCCTCTTGTAACTTCGCCCCCCAAGAAAAAGAGGGAAAAGAAGAAGAAGAAGTCAATCCATGGCATTAAGACAAATGACATTCCAGTTTGAACAAGATGGTGAAAGATCATCCCGGTGAGAGAAGTGGTTATTTGGGGGAAATAAGAAACAAATTAATGAGAAGCAGAAACAAACTATTAAATTAAATGTATTAATTAATCTTTCACTATCATGACCTAATAACCAAATTGAAAAATCTGTTAGAAACAGCGATCAAGTGTAAGGCCAGAGTCCCTTGTACAAGCCCATGACCTGGTAAGAGCATTTCTTGATCATGCGAAGCTGGAGGGGACCGTAACGACTTTTATGGGTAAATGTCGTAATCCAATAGAAGACTTTAAGCCAACTATGAGAGCACACGTGTCTCTTGTTCGAAGCTTCATTGAGTTCAACAACACTTTCAACATCCAGTTCTGGTAGATCTAGATTTACCCACAACCTTATCCAGTTGACGTGTAAGGATGGACACATGCATGTCTAGCCCATTACTTCACCTTGTCATCAATTCTAAGAAGATTCTCGACGGATTTGGTTTTATATTTTAAAAATATTTAAAAAAAAAATTAAAAATATATATTTTTATTTTTATTTTTTAAAATCATTTTAATATACTAATATCAAAAATAAATAAAAAATATTATTTTAATATATTTTTAAACTAAAAATAATTTAAAAAATAATTATTATCAAACTCTCTTACATGTTATTTGTGTTTGTCGTGCTGGACATTGGCTTATTGTTATATAAACTCTGTTTTTTTCTATCCTATTCGTGCTCATCATAGTATACTCCCACCATTTGTTTTTCTTTGGCTATAAAAAAAATTCAATTTACTTTCCTGTTTTAGTTTTTATGCATAGATGAGTCTATATTTATCAGGCTTATGAATGGCTAGCTAGGTATGGCAATTAGATGATCTAAAATATTTACCAAATAAATTTGATGGCTGCTAACAAAGCCATATTTGCCGTTGCATCAGTATAACCATCAATATCCACCCCCTATCCTCTCTCTCTTTTCTCTCAACTTTCCTCTGTAAAGAACCGGCCTAAACCACCATTTCTTCACAGGAAAAAAAACCCCAAAAAACTAAGAAAAAAAACCCTTCCTCTTATCTTCTCTCTGCGTTTCGCTCCCCTTTCCCTCTCTTAGTAACAGTCATACGTTTTCAGGTCTAGCAGAACGAAAGAGCCAAGAAGAAAATTGTTTTGATTTTAGGCCTCTCTCGGTTGTTACACAAGATAAAATCTGATTTTTGTCATATATAATGGGATTTCTCCATAAGCTATGGGACGAAACGCTTGCTGGCCCCATGCCGGACAGTGGGCTTGGCAAACTTCGAAAGTATGATTCATTCTCTGTACGATCATCACCTCCTGTTGATGCCGCTGCAGCTAATAGCATTGAGGACATGAACATAACTCGGAGCATTACTATTGTTAGGACAAACAGTTCCAAATATTTGAGGAACATTTCCGTTGATCCTTGTTCATCTCCTGTGTCGCCTGCTACCCCTAGCACTCCTACGACACCTCTGACACGTAAGCTTACTATTATGTGTGGTTTTGCATGAGTGAAATTAACATTTAGGATATGTCAACCAATAAATTATTGTGAATGATTGTTTTTCTTTTCCTTTTGCTCTCTTTGTTTATCTCTACTGTGGTACTTTCTACTGTGATGTTCTCAAATTCGGTTGCTGAGATGAGGTTAGAAAAGAAATCAAAATTAGAACCTGGAAGTTGGTTTCATTTCAAATAAATCTTGAAATTAAGAATTTATAGAATTAATTATGGATACGTGAAAGAATCATCTCAATCTAAAAATTTAAGTTGTTATGTGAGGTTTTAAAATATAATTTATATTATTTTTTAACACATCCCTTTAAGTAAAAGCTTTTTGAATTTAAAATTTGCACATACTCATATTATTTTGTGCTTGATTTTTATCAAATAAATAAAGGATTGTGAGATTCAAACTCGTAATCACTTAATTATCAAGGCTATGATATTATGTCAAAAAAATCATTTCAATTGAAAAATTTAAATAATTAAATGAAATTTTAAGATATGATTTAACAGAATAATAGGAATAATAGGAGGGAGCTAAGAAATACTAGGGAAAGAAAAGAAAAAAGAGATATCTTGAGTCATGAATTTAATAGTAATAAATATAGTGAAAGGGCACGGAATTTCAACTTTTCATCAATTTCTTTCATGTCTGTTTCATCACAACCATGCATGAATTATTCCAGAGAAGACCAAGACTTGAAATCTTTACACTAGTTTGGTGTATTGCGTGTAGGATTTCAAGTTTCTTCTTTCCTTCTTTCAGTTTAAAGCTTTAGTTGGCGTTTATGTATGTTAATGTCGACCTTCGGTTATGATGCATGCATGCAGCTGGGATCACAGGGACACCACGCGGGGATTTCAGGAGAATAAAGGCGAGAAAATCGTCAGATGAAGCATTAGAAAGCGGCGAGCCTAGAAGTCTGACTATTTATGATTGGTTCTCTCTCTGTTTTATTTTTGCTATAATCACATTTATTTTCCTTGTTTATGGATGGTCCCTCATGCTTCTCAATATGTTTGTTTTGCAGGATAGTGATAAATGCTTTGGATCGTTGAGAGAGGAAGTGACCATTTTAATTTCTCCAGGTCAATCGGCACCAATATTAAACCTTTGTGCGTAAAGAAACCTTCATGGCCATATATGTGTGTGTATAACCCAATCTGGAAAGAAATTAATTATTGTAAATAAGAAGGTTCTCAATAACCAGAGAAGGAACCACCACTGCTTCGATCTTGGAGTTTCCTGGAGAGGATGGAGTCGGAAAACAGGATATCTGATGATTTAAGACCTGGTTTCACCACAACCTTGCTCATGTCAGAATGTTCATTAGTTTTCCCTTTTCTTCCATGGTTTTGTAATCTGGTTTTGTCCTTTGTATATTTGAATTCTGTATATTGGCCTCTGATACAAAACCGAAACTTATTGAAGCACTGATCACAAATAATTTCAGAAAATATGTGCCGTTTCATTCCTTAACTCAAACTGTATGTGGTGTACTGATGTTTTTTATTTCAACATCTAACAAGTTTTGGACTGCGTGATACAATGCAGTAATCCTTTCCCCACTACCGCAATTTTTATATTTATTGTAGAAATTTTCTGTCGGTATTTGTATTATTATTCCGTTGGTAATTAATTTACCAACAAAATCACTGACGGAAATGCTCCGTCGGTGAATCTTGCGTCGATAATTTTTTATCCGTCGGTAAGTCCGTTGATAATAATAAAATATTATTATCGATGGATTTACTGACAGAAAAAGCGTGCAAAAAACAATTACCCGCTTCATTCCGTCGGTATTTCCCTCGAAAAAATACCGTATGTAATTCCGTCGGTAATTATTTAAAAATATTTTAAAAAAATCCATTTTACAAAACTATAAAATAATTAAATAAATCCTATAAATAAATCAACTAAAAATTGATCTCTTATGAAAAAAAATCCTACAACAATATTCATACAATTATTAAGAGCAAAAACAAGTAAAAATAAAATAAAAAAACAAATATAGTGAAAAAAAAAACACGAAAAAGGAAAAAAAAAAATTTTTACCTTAATGTGGTTGCAAGTGAAGCCACTACCAGAAATTCGCTAAATAGCAACGGATTTACCGACGGAATATTTCTGTCGGTAATTTGAGGTCGAAATTACCGACGGACAACATTCCGTCCGTAATTCAGTCGGTAACTACCGACGGACAATTTCCGTCGGTGATTACCGACTGAATTACGGACGGAAACGTTTCCGTCGTAAAAAAAAAAACTGGTCGCTGACGTGGAGGTTTTGGCGGGTTATTTTTTCAGACGGAATCACCGACGGATTCAAAAAGACAGCCCGTACAACGACCGCCGTTTATATTGCCAACGGAATCACCGACGGATTTGAAATGGCAGATCCGTGCAGTGACGTGTCGATTGTTCCGTCAGAATCATCGACAGTTTCACCGACAGATATTTCGTCGGTGAAACCGTCGGTAAAAGTTAATATATGTCCACCGACCCTTTCCTCCCCTATTTCTCCTTCTTCTTCCTAATCCCAACTCTCCCCATCTGCAAACAACCAGCCCCCCCTCCCCCCCAAACAAAAATCTCCCTCATATCAGCACAACAAGTTATATTTCTTGAAGTTTTGTGGTCACAGCATCCGTGTTCTGATTTACCGAAGGATTTTATCAATTTTTGTAAGTAATTCTTTCTTTTAAAATTTTAACATTTAATTAAATATCAATTTTATCGTTTTTTTAATATATGTATTTTGTTAGTAAATGTACATGTTTTATTGTTATTTCTCAAACAAACTTGTAGTATATGAATGTATAATTCTATACCTGTTATGGTTTGTTTTAGATTTTGTAAGATTGTATTTGTTTGTAAACTGTTAAAACTTTATGGAACTACCGAAGTATATGTGCTGTTTTGAAATAATTAATAGCTTACTTAATGGGTCCGTTTAAAGTTTTGTCAATGGTATTGCGGAGTGGTAATTTCTGTAAATTTATATATTTTAATTTGTATAGACGTTGATAAATGATAATGAATATTTAATATTTATGAGAAGTTGTGATTGGTTTGTTGGATAATCTCGAGGTAAAGTAATATTTTTGCAAGTTTATTTACCTAACTTAGTTAATTAATACATTATGTCATCATAATTTTATAGAGGTTCAATATAAATCATGGATAATCGTTCATGGATGTATCGAGATTCACCCCAAGGATTGCGGAGGATGGATTATTGTAACGGGGTTCAGGGTTTTATTAATTTCGCAACATCTATTCCTAGAAATTTTACTGGAGGCGGTATTAGGTGTCCATGCAGGAAGTGTCAAAACAAAAAGTATCTGCATCAAGATGTTGTAATGATGCATCTTCTACACAAAGGGTTTATGGAGAATTACCAGTGTTGGTATGCAGATGGAGAAGTATTTGTTAGCGAGAGTGAGAGGAGAATGGAAGAAACGGTGGTTGGGTCTACTTCTAGTGCTAGCAACGTGCATGAAGCGGCAAATGACAACACTAATCCTTACAGAAATATGGTTATGGATGCAATGAGAATGAATCAAGGTAATGTCAGTCAATGTCCAATCGTAGAAGAAGAAACTAATGGAGATGCAGCTAGGTTTTTTGATTTGTTGAAAGATTCTGACGAACCATTATGGGATGGCTGCACGAACCACAGTAAATTATCGGCCGTAGCACAGGTGTTCACCATCAAGTCAGATCACGGGTTGAGTGGGGCCGGGTATGACAAGATTATTGAATGGGCAAGAAGCATTTTACCTGAAGGGAACAGGCTGAAAGAGAACTTCTATACTGCGAAGTCCATGATGAAACCCCTCGATTTAGGATACCAAAAAATTGACATGTGCCCTAACTTCTGCATGTTATACTACCTTGAAAATGCTGAGATGACCGAGTGCATGACATGCGGGCATTCCCGTTACAAACCTAGAACTGGCAGGGGAAAGACTCTAGTGGCATATAAAAAACTTAGATACTTCCCCATCACACCTAGACTGCAGAGGTTATTCATGTCACCAAGGACTGTTGAGCACATGACATGGCACCAAGCACACCATGCAGTTGATGGAGTGATGGTTCATCCTTCTAACGGCGAAGCGTGGAAACGCTTTAACAGTGTTCATCCTCACTTTTCAGCTGAATCAAGGAATGTGCGTCTTGGGTTGTGTACAGACGGATTCAACCCATTTGTGTCATTTGCTGCTCCTTATTCTTGTTGGCCGGTCATACTCACAGTTTATAACTTGCCACCGGGAATGTGTATGAGGCCGGAGTTCATGTTTTTATCTATTGTCATACCCGGTCCAAAAAGCCCGGGGCGGAATATAGATGTTTGTCTTCGACCGTTGATTGATGAGTTGGCGCAGTTGTGGTCCTCTGGAGCTCTGACTTATGATATATCGAGGAAATAAAATTTCCTTATGAGGGCGGCTTTGATGTGGACTATCAATGATTTTCGAGCTTATGGAATGCTTTCTGGTTGGAGCACGTATGGGCAACTCGCATGTCCATACTGCATGGAAAACAACAAGGCATTCACGCTAGCAAATAGAGGTAAAGCTTCTTTTTTTGACTGTCACCGTCGCTTCTTGCCACTTAATCACAGGTACAGAAAAAACAGAAAAGATTTCTTTGTTGGCAGAGTTGAAAAAGATGTTGCATCCCCACGTCTTTCTGGTGAAGAATTACATGATGTTGTCTCAGAGTACGGTGACATTGTGTTTGGCCTTCAATCAGGTAAGCAAAAGTTTCCTGGTTTTGGTTTGACTCATAATTGGGTAAAGCGAAGTATCTTTTTGGAGCTTCCTTATTGGAAGAACAATCTGTTCCGCCATAACCTTGACGTCATGCACATTGAAAAGAACATGTTTGAGAACATTTTCAACACCGTCTTGGATGTGAAGGGGAAGACAAAGGACAACATCAAGGCTAGATTGGATATAGCTTTATACTGTAACCGTAAAAATATGGAGTTGGTTTATGGTGAGTCACGGGTCGCAAAACCAAGAGCAAGCTTCGTGTTAGAGAAAAAGGCACAACTGCTAGTCTACAAATGGCTTAAAAGTCTGCATTTTCCGGATGGACATGCATCGAACATATCGGTATGACACGACTGACAGAGGAATCAGAGTTGATCCACACTATGGTCTGGTCGAAATCAACTCAAAAGCTAGACTCCGCAACATACACGATGTCTTTGATTTCGCAAAGCAATGTCAACAAGTTTATTACACATACACCCCTTCATTTAGAAAGGATCGATCAAGAGTGGATTGGTTGTCCGTTTTAAAAACGAAACCTCGGGGTTGTGTTGAAGTTGTTCAGGATGAGAACGAAGACACAAGTGTGCGAGATGAAGTCTTTCAAGTTAGTGAGGTGGTTGAACCATATCGAGTTGCTCCTTCGATTGAATTGGAAGAAAATTCAAATTTTCGTGTTTTCGATGATAGTCTTGTTGATGTTGACGCAGAGGAGTTGAATTTTGTTTTGAGCTCTAGCGGACAAGCAAATATCGATGAAGAAGATGATATTCATATTGAAGATTGCGATGAAGGTGATGACAATTCAATTGATGACGAAGAAGAAGAAAATTCTAACTAACTACCAAAATGAAGCCCTATGTAAAACCCTTTTTTTCATGTAATTTAGATTATAGATGATATATTTTGAAACACAAAATAATTAGTTGAAATGCCACAATTACGAAATAATTACTTGAAATAATTATTGATCATGGATGATATATTTTGGAAAATAAAATAATTACTTGAAATGCCACCACATCACCGACGGACACACCGACGGCCTTAAATCCGTCGGCATTTCACAGAGAGTTCGAAAACAATTACTTGAAATGCCACCACATCACCGACGGACACACCGACGGCCTTAAGTCCGTCGGCATTTCACAGAGAGTTTGAAAATAATTACTTGAAATGCCACCACATCACCGACGGCCTTAAGTCCGTCGGCATTTCACTGAGAGTTCGAAAATAATTACTTGAAATGCCACCACATCACCGACAGCTACACCGACACATTTATATCAGTCGGTACGTTGTTGGCGAGTCAATTTTACCGACAAAATTCCCGACGGACCGCGCGAATTTCAAATGGTTGTGCATTAAATGCATCTCTGACCGCGTCATATTGCCGACGGATTTACAGACGGACCACGAAAAATATGAAGGGTCATTTTGAATTTGGTGCGAAATTCAAAATTTACCGACGGATTTTTAACACATCACCGACGGAATAAATTAAAATAATAATTAATTTTATATCCTTCGGTGAATCCGTCGGTAAAACTGCCATATAAGTTCCAGCGACCGCCCCTTCAGCTCATTTTTTCTTCTCCTCAGTTTTTCAACTTAAATTTCGATTCTTTTCCTCTCCGTTCTTCAAAACTGAGACTTCAATTTCAATTTTGTGAATCTTTATCATCTTCATCAGTTTAAAAGGTATGTGTTTCTTCTATTTCATTTTACTTTAAGGGTTTTTTTTGCTTTTTTTTTTGTTATGTTTTTTGTTTTGGTGTATTTTTTGTAATGTAGATAAAGTCTATAGTTTTTTTTGCATAATTCATTGCTAAAGTCTATAGTTTTTTTTTTAATTTATTGAATATTTTTTATTGTTGTATTGGCATAATTATTATTAGTTAATTTGTTGAATATTTATTGTTAATGTTGAATTTACCGTAGCATTAGTAATTGAATATGTTGGAATATTAATTTTACTCTATTATTGCATGCTTTGTGTTTAATTTTTTCCATTTATTTTGATTGTTATTCTATAGTTTTTTTTAATTTATTGTTTTGTTGTATTGGCATAATTATTGAATAATTTGTTGAATTGTAATTTTTAATGTTGAATTTACCTTAGGATTAGTAATTGAATATGTTGGAATAATTAGTATAGATTGGGTAAATTGGTTGTGGCTATTGTTAATATGTGCAGGTTTGTGGATTTGGGTAGTATCCGGTATAGGGGAGGTGCTGTCGAATTTTTTTTTTACATTTGAATTTAATTATATAATTATTTGTATAAAATTGTGTAGATGCTTAGAACGAAAACTAGAGCTGTTCGATCAAGTATGGTCGCAGCTGGTTCGTCTAGCGGCGAGGATGATATTTTCTTAGGTGCCTCTCAAGAAGAGGCACCTACACCACCTACGCCGTCAACCGATGCTGCCTCTTCCAGCGGTACTTCACAGCGCAGAGGCGGCATGCCTTCGCAGCGGAATCAATTTACCCGCAAGTACGAGGCACAGTGGAAGGACGACCTTTCAATGTAAGTTTGTTAAGGTTTTAGTTTTTTAAAAAAAAATTACAACATAATTTATGAAGTAATCACTATTGAATTTATTTCATTTATTTTCAGGTTCACAAACATTGAAGCCGCCCGAGTAATATCATCGGCGTTTAAATCGTCGATGGAGATTCCATTATTTCAATGGAGTCAGATATCCAAGCATCCTGAATGAATGCCTCAAATCAATGCATGGTTTAACAGGTTTGAGGTTGGTATTAATTTATAATTTTCAGCTTATTAATATAATTGTAAATAAATTATTATTTTTATTTAAACTTGTTTATTTATACACAGCACAAATTCTGCTGGGACAGTGAGCATAACACTGTTGTAAGGAGGGTGTGGGAAAATCACGCGGCAACTAGGTAAGATCGAAAACAATACAAGATTTTTTTTAGACAAAAATTTATGTTTTGAAATGTAATTTTTGGTTGTGTGAAGTAGGTTGCGTGATTTTTGGTATGAAACACAAAAAAAGGCAAAAAAAACCGCGAGGGATAGGGGTTTCCAAGGCTGGAACGATGTTGCAGTTTGGAGGGATTTCAAACCGATATACATCCCGGAAGATATATGGCCGCACTATCTTGAGCACGTGACGTCTGAGCGGTTCACACGACGCTCACAGTCCAGTGCTGGCAACCGGAATCGGCCAATTCATGGCGGGGTGACAACGCACACTGGCTGCTCCGTTTCGTTTGCTGCACATGCGAAACGGATGGTAAGATTAATTTAAATGAAATATATCGTTAAATTCAGTTGTTGTTAATATATCTTTTTTCATTATAAGTTGCGTCTCTTGGACGTGAGCCGAGCCCGATGAAGCTGTTTGTGGAGACGCACGTGCGGAGTCAAGACCGCCAGAAGGGGGCACAACAGTTCGTTGATAACCGTGCTCAACATTTCGTGTTATGTTTGTTCAACCATTTTATTTTGTAAGTTATTATGTAAGTTATTATGTTTATTGTATTGAATATGATCATTATTTTTTTATTATTTTCAGGAGACCTATAATAATCGGTTGATGGAGAGATACGGGGACGATATTTTGACCCATCCGGAATTCGATCCGGATTTGTGGATGGAGGTTGGCTCGTCAGGTGGACCCGATAAAAATCGGGTTTACGGGCTCTCCAACACTACGGCCGACAACTTGCGGTCGACCCGTAGTATTTCAACCGTTGGGAGCTCCCAATCAATATCGAGCTCACAATCTAAGGAGTTCGTGGCCTTGCAGCAACACACGGCTCAACTCACCGAGAAATACGATAACCTATCAGCGGAGTACGCACAACTCAAAGCGTCTCATGCACAACAAAGAGCGGAACAAAGAGCGGAGTCTGAGCAAATCAAAGCGTCTCAAGCACAACAAAAAGCGGAGTATGAAGTGGCTTATGAACAACAAAAAGCGGCTTATGAACAGTTTCGTGAAATGATTATGAACATGGCAAATAGTGGAACATGTGCGCCTAATCTTTTTTGGCCGTATAACCACCAGCCTCCTCCAGGATCTCCTCCTCCTCCTCCAGCTCCACCTTTATATTAATTTGTAATAAACATTATTTACCTTTAAAACTTCATTTAATATTTTTCTTGAAACATATTTAGTTTGTAATGAATATTATTTAATTTTGTTTTTTTTTATGTTTAATATAAATTTTATTTGCATAATTGGTTTGTATTAAAATTAATTTATATAGTTTTATATTATATATCCTAAATAATTTTTTAAAAACAAATTCAAAAAAAAAATATTACCAAGGATTTTACCGACGGATTAATTCGGTCGGTATTTTAAACACTCACCGACAGACTTACCAAAGGAATTAATTCGTCAGCATTTAACAGTAGTTGCCACTAGTACCGACGAATTTACAGACGGATATATTCGGTTGGTATTTCATACACTCACCGACAGATGTACCGACGGTTAGTTTCCGTCAGTCAATCACAATATCACCGACGGAATAAAAATCCGTCGGTATATTTCAAGCGGGAATCTTTTTTTTTGCGTCTAAATTCCGTCTGTAAAACCATCGGCAAATGGTTTTTTTGTTTTTCCGACAGATATAGCGACGGAAGGGGGAATCACCGACGGAAGGAAAGCCGACGGACGTATTCCGTCGGTGATGACGTCGGTAAAAAAATCACTGACGAACTTCTAATCACACACCGACGAAATTTGTCCATCGGTAAAACTGTGAAATCTTGTAGTGAGCTAAGAAGAGAAAAAAAACAAATTTGTAAAGTATATTAATTAAAAAAAAAACTAAGAAGAAAGGAGAAGAATACATACCTGAGCATAAAGGAGAAGTGAAGGAGTTGAGAAGAGAAGAGAAGAGAAGAGAAAGAAATGGATATTTATGTTTTTTACATATGGGGAAGAAGAAGAACAAATGAGCCCCGTTTGTTGTGAAATATTAATAATTAAATATTAATATTTTTAATCATTTCGTCGGTGATTTCATCTGTAATATTTAATTTAAATTTTCAATTTAATCAAAAATTTTCAGAAATCGTCAAATATCACCGACGACTTTTCAATCCGTCGGTGATTCCATCTGTAATATTTAATTTAAAATTTTAATTTAATCAAAATTTTTTAGAAAACCGTCAAATAACACCAACGACTTTTCAATTCGTTGGTGATTTTATCTATAAAGAACAGTAATTAACAGTGCAACTGGAAAGTGAACAGTTCCAGAACTCTCTGAAAAATACCGACAGAATTTTCCGTTGGTGATTCTCTTTGTAATTGACATAATGAACAATGTTCACAGGTTACCAAACGATTTTACCGACAGATTTTACCGATGAAATAAATTCCGTCGGTAATTCCGTTGGTAAAATCATCACGTCATCGTTTTTTTTTGCTTTGTTTTAATTATTTTGTTTCCCACTGTAATTCCCTTAGTATATACCGAGAGAATATTACCATCGGTAAAATCTGTCGAAAATTTCCATCAATATTTCCATTTGTATTATCAATTTTGTGGCAGTGCCCACTATATTATTGTATTTGACAAAATTGTGATTATTGAGACCCACGCCTTACTTCATTCACCTTGCATTATTATTAAAAATAAAAAACATTGCAGTCATTGTTAAAATTTTAATGTTTTTGTTTTAAATTATTTTTTGTGTTTTGACATTATTTTGAGTCATAAATAAATTTTCTTAAAAAACATTATTTTAATATATTTTAAAATAAAAAAATACATTAAAAAACAATTATTGAGAATACCTAAATCTTGCTTCATTTAAAGAAGTTTTCGAATATACAATTGCTAAATTAAGCACACTTATTTATTGCATGTTGTTATTTGTTATTAACTTGTTTTTTTTATTTACTTTGCTTTAAATAGATAATATATAAGAACTAAGCGACTTCCCCGATTAAAACCTTTTGATTTTATTAATTTCTTATTACATAAAAACAAAATGCTTCGGCTTGCAATTGTTCATTATAAATGTTTGATTTTCCTATGATTTCTTCATGTATCCACATAATCTCTAACAATCCATACTTGTGTAATTAACAGTATCCTCAAAAGGTAAACGGTAGAAATGCTAGGAATTTTTAAATTTTGGTTAATATTGATTATGAATTTTATGTTTTATAAACATTGATTGTATGGTTTAGAGAAAATATTTAGCAAGATGATTTGGAAAGTAATATAAAATCATCATTGTACTTCAATTATCAATTAATTAAGTTTTTGAATTGATATAGTTATTTTTCACAATACCAAAGCCTTAGGAGTTGTTTGTTTGATGTAAATAGTTTTTTTTTTTATAGAAAATGGTTTCCATGTAAAGTGGATTCCAGAAAAATAAATTATTTTTTATGTGTAGTAGTGTCATGTAAAATGAATTCTAAAATACTTTTTAGTGTTTGGCTATGTCATAAAAAATAATTTTTTAATTTTTTTTTCAAGTTTATTAAAAGAATAAGGACCAAATCTTACAAATAAAAAAAATTAGAGGATGAAATTGAAAACAATTATAATTTCATAATCTATTTTAAATAAAATAAATAACAATAAAAAATGAAGACCAAATCTAATAGATAAAAAAGTTAAAAAATGATGAAATTAAAAAAAATACAATTTCATAAATTATTTTAAATAAAATAAATAGTAATCAAAAGAATGGGATCCAAATCTGATAAATAAAAAAAATTCAATTAAGAAAATGATAAGAGAGAAAATGAAATAACAATCAAAAGAATGATGACCAAAGTTGATATAAAAATCAAATTCTAAGAGGTGAAATTGAAAAGAAAAGGATTCAAAACAAAATATAAAGTATTAAAAAGATTGATGATTAAATTTGATATAATCAACAAATAACCATGCATTTCTAATTTTTTTTCACAACTTCTAGAAAGTGTTTTCCATATAAAATAAAAAGAAAATATTTTCTTAGAAATCAAGCCAAATTTTTCTTTGAGTAGATAGTATTTCCCATTGATAATTTTTTCTAATGGTAAACAAATATAAGAATGTTTGAAAAAATAGTTTCCAATAAACCATTTTTCATGAAACAAATGAGGCCTTAATGATTAACCAATTAAAAGTTAGAATTTCATCATCCTCATTTTCTTTTATTAAATTAATAAAAATTAAATATAAAGTAGCGATGATTTTATACAAGTTTCAAACTAAAAAACATTTCACTTAAAAGCATGTTTTAAAGAATAATATAAAACTATTTTTTGAACCTCATCTACTAACTTTAAATTTTTTTAAAAAAAACTAAGATGAGTAATCCTGCTAATATATACATATTTGTAGGTAATAACTGTGAGATCCAAGAAAATAATTTCATTGATAGTGTAATTAGCAGAAATTATTTGATATTCCATCCTAGTTAAGAACTATGTTAGTATGGTTTTCATTTGGAATGGAAAATTATTATTATTATTTGATGAATAAGAAATAAACAAAACGAATATTTAGGTTATGTTCGATTAGTGTCTCGTGATAAAAAAATAATAATAATAATAAAATAATAAAAACAAGTTTAATTAGAGAGACAAAAAAAACATAAAATAAATCTTTTTATAACAGCTTTGAAATAATTATTTTATACTTTCAAAACAAAAAATAAAAAATATATATCCTCTTTATATCCATTATTTTCTTCAATTGCATTTCTATCTCGAGATAAAACTAAATATTATCTAAGAAAAGATCGCACTAGCAACAACTCCTGCAAAGTTGAGAGCATACTCGACCCAATAATAACAGGCACAATTAATAACAAATTAAAAATAAATTCCTTTTATTTTTTCCGTTCAAAACTTTATTAGAAACTATTTTCCAACAAAAAAAACTACACACACTAGCTCAACTTAGGTTTGGGCTTGAGCTCCCAGCCCAAGGTCATGGGCTTTAGGCCCCAAGTTCTAGGTTCTTAGTGTGTGTTTGGGTTTACTTTTTGTCAATTTATTATGGAGTTTTGTTTGAATTGATTACAAAATAAGTCTTTGATATACATGACTACGAAATTGATTTTCATTGATGAAATATTTTATCGTCTATTAAGCTATTTTTCCATCGGCATCGAGTTGGTCATCGATTTTGCGAGATATTGTTCAGATCCTTCATTTTTCTAAGGATTAAGGGTAGAGGGACTAAAATTCAAGAATGAAAAAACATTGAAATTGAAACCTAGAAAGAAGAATATCATAAGTCAATCATGAAAATCAAGGCAATGAGAAAGGAAAAAAAAGGAGAAGAATGAAGGAAAGAAAAATGGATTGGAGGGGCCACATTGAGCCTCCTTATGAAACTCATGTCACCTTATGAAAAAAAAAAGGTTGCGAGGGTTCCAAAGGCATCAAACATGACATCGATTAAAGCTTGAAGGATGGCTCACACGCCACCCAAGTCTACAATCCTTCCTCACGCCCTGGTACATGATATTCATGCACCAAGTACTTTTCTTTTTTTCCTTTAAATTTAGTCCCTCAATTTTTAAGACCTCTTTGATTCAATCTTAAAATTTTTTAATTGACTTTTTTTATTTCATCTTTTAATATGGGTTTATTAAAAATTGTATTTCATAATTTGTTTCGTTTTGATTTCTATAAGGTTAACACGGTGTCAAAAAAATATTCCGACATTGAGTTAATGCTCAATTTTGTGATCGTTTATATTTTTAACATGTAGTTAGATAAAAAAAAAGTAGTTTAAGAAAAAACCAAATTATTAAACTTTGTGGAGTCCATGACCCAGTTTGCCAGTTTGGCAAGGTAACCCAAGTTGCCTCGGTTTATGGATATTGTGGGGTAACTTTTTTTTTCTTGAACTCGATTTTGTGATCGTCTATTTTTTTTATGAAGTAGTTAAGAAAATGGTTTTAGAAAAAACCATATTATTAAACTTTATGGAATACATTAATCGGTTTGCAAGTTTGGCAAGTTGACTTGTTCGTGGATTTGGATTATTTAACTTTTCTTTTCTTTTTTCTAGTTTTTTTTTCAATAATATCCTTCAACATTAGGTTGATTGAAAGTTGTGCTTCATAATTTTTTAGTTAACTTTCTATATGGTTATCACGATCTCTGACAAACATCCTAATATTGGGTCGGTACTCGATTTTGTAATCGTTTATTTTTGTGATCATATAGTAAAATAAAGAATAGTTTTGGGGAAAAACCAAGTTATTGATAACAGAGAAGTCCATTATCCAGTTCGCGGGTTTACCAACCAAACCTTATGTGCCTTTGTCTTCTTCTTTTTTTGTCCTTTCTTTTTTTAATCTGTTTTTTTTTTCGGGTTCAGTGGAAAATATGCTTCATGATTTATTTTGAACTGTTTTTTATAGGGTTATCATGGTTTCAAACAAAATTCTAGCATTGGGTTAATGTTTGATTTTGGAAGCATCTATTTTTTTGTCATATAATTAAATAAAAAAAGTAGTTAAAAAAAAGCTATGAAACCCAGTAGAGTCCATGAGTTGGGTCGTTGAGTGACCGAGGTCAATTTCATCGTCCCAATATTTTAAAAAATAAGTTTTCATCTTGAAAAAAAATTAAAAGTTAAATCGTGTTTTCACCGATCGTCTGGATTATCTTTGAGCCCGTGAAGTTAATTAATTTATATCGAAATAACTCTAACATGGTTTAATTTAAAACTTGAGCTAGTAAAAAAATTAGATTAAAAAGTTTTAAAATTAAATTGTTTGGTAGGATTTACTTACACCATCAAAAAATTCCCACGACTTTAACCTTTGTTTTTTACATTTAAAAAAAATTGATTAGCCAGTGACGATTTGTCAGTAAATAGACTAGTCAAGAATATACATGAGGTCTTCGTCGTCTTTCTCTTTCGAGTTTATGTCTAAAAGTCATTTGCAAGGATCCAAAATGGTGAATACAGAGCAATGCCACTTGTTAGCGACAATTTCCAATTATGAGAAAATTAACCCAGCAAGAACTAAAAGGCCAACCCATCTCGAGTAAATTACATTTACAGCAGAAATATATATATATATATATATATATATATATATATATATATATATATATATATATATTTGGTTAGAGGAAGAGAGCATATTATGATTGTTAGATGGAAGCATTAATGCCATGGATAAATCTCATGTTTGGCTAATAAGTGTGTGGCCGGTGCAAGTGCAAACTGTTCCATTGACCATAAACATCAAATTTTGCAGGAATGGATGCACATCAAGAAAAATGTCAAGAACATAAGCTCCATGATGGTCCTACCATGTGAAGTAAGTGAGAAATGTGTTCTTGTCATGCATGAGGGCGTACTTCTTTTTTACGTTGTCAAAAAAAGAGTTTTGTGGTCATAGAATTCCGGTCATTTTATCATCAACTACCGGTGGGTGCAAAGAATCGAATGGTGGAGATCCACTTGGAAATTTCATGCCTCCTCATCGTGATTTAGATGGGAAGGACTTTCTTGCCTGGATGTCTCTCCCTCCAATTCCTTTATTATCATAATTAATTTCAAAACGAACATAGTATTTCAGGAATAGGAAAAACAAAACATGTTAATTGGTGTTACAATATTTTTTATCGTGATTATTGTTTCCTTGTATATTATCTTATTTTTCAATATATTCTTCTATTAAATTTTTCCATTTGATTTGATGAATTTTTTTTTTTTTATTGAAGACATGACATTGTGTCACATTTGAAAGGTAAAAAAAAAATATCCACATTGTTAATGTATTTTCTAAGAGAAAAAAAAATTAACTGTGTGGGGATTGATCCTATATGATCTAATCTGGTAAAAAAAAAGTTTAACTAAAAACAATTTAAGATGATATTTTTTTGTAAATATTAAAAAGACAACATATTGAATTGATTTGGATCAACCTGAGTTAACTTGTCAAGTTCATGTCTTAGATCATAAGACTGTGATAACCCTATAGAAGCATATAAAAAAAATAAAGTCTAAGTCTTAATCAACTCATAGTTGAAAGATGAAATTGAAAATAAAATTACAAAAAAAAATTAACACAAGTCAACTCAGTTTAATCTGTCAAGTCTGGGTTATGAAATTAGGATAAATATATAAAAAAGCAAATCAAAACAAATAATAGAAGAAAAATCAATTCTCAATCAATCTAATATTGAAGGATATAATCGAAAAAAAGTCACTTTTTTTTTAAAAAAATGAGTCAATCGAACTAACCTGCGATCCAGGTCATGAGATCGTGATAACCCTATAAAAAGCAAGTTAAAAAAAAATTATGAATCTCAATTCCTAATCAATCAAATGTTAAAGGATAAAATTAAAAAATAATCAATTAAAAATAGAAAAAAAATAACTTTGGTTAACCTTCCAAACTCATGTCATAAGATTGAGATAATTTCATTAAAAAATAAAATAAATATAAAACTAAATTCCAATTAACCAAATGTTGAAGGATGAAACTAAAAAAATATTCAATTAAAAGAAAACTAAAAAAACCCGAGTCGATCGGATTAACATATAAAACCCTTGACCTGGGTCATAAAAATCAGATAACCCCATAAAAGATAAATTGAAATAAATTATAAAGTTCAATTTCTAGTAAATCTAATGTTGAAAGATTAAATTAAAATTAAAATAAATTAATTAAAAAAAAAATATTGTTCCAATAAAATGAATAGTAATATGTGAGGAGGAAAATAGTCAATTCCCCTAGTTTATGTTGATAAATTGTAAAATTACCCAACCATTAAGATTTTTCAGAAATATTTTTTTCTTTCAAAAATTGAACTTATATTCTTGTATAGCTCAATAGCATTTTTGGAATGAAAAAAATTAATTAGATGAAAAACTTGACAAAACGACATGTTGAAGAATCAAATATTGTATAAAAACATAATGACATGTTAAAAACTTATCCAATCAATCATATATGGATTAGTTGGGTCATTTACTCCAATAAAATGATGACTTGAGAAAGAGGGGTGGGGGGAGAAAGTATAATAAAAGAGTTTATTTATTGGGATAATGATATTTGAAGTGCTTGTATTTTTTATTTTTTTTTCATCTAAGTAGTTGTATTTATAAAATTTGATCAATCAAGAATTATTTTAGTTTTCATTATAAACATATTGATGTGAGCCCATATATCATAAGTTAAAAGAAATAATTGGCATTATGAAGTACCTATATTTCATGATTTTCTCTATTTGAGTGCGATATTAAATTGTTTTTCTATTATAGCACTTGTATTATAAAAAATTTATCAATCAAGTGCTTCCATTAGCTTTATTACACATCAACCAATGCAAGGTTCCATTCATGGCAAGTGGACTATATGTCGAAACATAGAAATAATCATGATTCTACCTTTTTTAGCATTTTTATTTCCTCATTAAGAAATTTAAAAAGAAAAATAAAATAACTTAAGATGAAAAACTACTACAACTAATTAATAAGGTGGGTTATTTTATCTTACTAATTAATTAGGGTTTAATTTTAGATAAAGATGAAAGCTTTAAAAACCTGATGGATAACGTAAATATAAACCAACCTAATCAATCAATTAAAGAATAAGTTTTATTAGCCTTATTTTGTTTTTTATTTCAAATTCTTCATATTAGAAATATGGTCTAACTATATAGGTGGTCTGCTTTATGCCGCGAGCCAGTTTAAATTTTTTGTAATGTAAAACAAATATGTTCAGGCTATGATAACTCAAGACAAGTTATGCTAATTAGTTTTATTAACTTGACTAATACTCGATCTGGAAGATAAGATCGAGATAACTTTGTAGAAAAAAAAAGCAAAAAAAATTACAAAGTTCAAGGCCCAAAAACCTAACGTCAAAGCATGAAACTAGAAAAAAAAATCATTTTTAAAAAAAAGTAAAGTCGAAGAAAAAAACCCAAGTAAACACGAGCTAACCTAACTAACCCACCACCCATGATATGAGATCAAAATAAACTCATAAAAAAAAGACAAGTGAAAAAAATAACGAAACTTAAGGTCTAATAATCAAATGTCGAATTATGAAATTGAAAACAAAATAATAAAAGACAAAAAAAAACTGAACTTAAATCGGGCTAATATGTTAAACCAGTTATCTGGCTCATGAGACCATGATCACTTGGTAAAAAGAAGATATGAAGAAATAAGATGTAAGGTTTCCAATCATAAAAAAAATTAAAAAACAAAACAAATAACAATTAAAATAATGAAGATCAAATCTAGTATAAAAAATAAATTAAAGAAAATAATTAGGGACTAAATAAAATAAATAAATCAAGAAAAAGATAAGAAAATAGGAATCAAAAGAATCAGGATCAAAATTAGATAAAAAATAAATGAAATAAAATTTTGATGGACAAAATTAAAAAAATAATCAAGAAAAGGGTAAGAAAATAGCAATCAAAAGAATAAGGACTAAAATTAGATTAAAAAAATATATGTAATAAAATTTTGAGAGACAAAATAAAAAAATAAAAAAAAATCAAGAACATGATGAGAAAATAACAATCAAAGAATAAGAACTAAAATTGGATTAAAAAAAGTAAATGAAATAAAATGTTGAGGGACAAAATAAAAAATAAATCAAGAAAATGATAAGAAAATAGAAATCAAAAGAATAAGGACTAAAATTGGATAAAAGAAATTAAATGAAGTAAAATGATAAGGGATAAAATTCAAAGGGTAAAACACATACAAAAAAAAACTATCAGCAAAATGAGAACTAAATTAGATTAATAAAATAAAATAAAATGCACATGCATGAAATTGTAAAACAAAACTTCAAAAAACATTAAAAGCAAAAAAAATAAGAATCAAAAGAATGAGGACCAAAATCGATAAAAATAAAAACTGGATGATTCAATCAATTTTTGGAAAAGTTGGCTTGAATATCTATGCTAGGAGAGAGGAAAAGAAAAAAAATATCACCCGAGCCTAACCACATCTTTGTTGTATATAGGAGCCCTACCAACATGAAGAGAATGATGTGGTGCTTCAATTGCCATTGTGGATAATTGATTTTGATAACTAGGTCCTGCTTGCACCACCTAAAAAGAACGAGAATCGTAACGCGTTGACGCGTATAACTTTTTTAAAAATAATATTCAAAATTTTAAAATTACTAAAGGAGAAAAAAAAACCTTTGTCTAATAGTTACATAGTTATTTAACATAGAGAGATATCTTATTGATCAAATTTTATAAATATAGATATTTAAATAAAAAAAATTAATACAATTAATCAATTAAAAAATAATAAAATAAAAGTAATTACTCCTCGATCATCCCTTTATTTATTTACTCCTTTAGAAGGATAATATCTACCTGTTAACAATTAGTGGAGGGACAAGACTCAGAGCATTGCAGAATATGTGAAGCGACATGTGTCATGTATAACTCCATCATAGGAACTATCTATTTATCCTGCGTTTCGTCTTGGGTTATATATATATATATATATATATATATATATATATATATATATATATATTTTAGTTTAATGTGGGTGTCTGGGCTAGCTTGCGTGTACCTTGATTAATCTCACGGGTCCTAAAGTTAACAACCATGTAAGCCTCCAGTGGTCATTATATGAGCAACCACAGGGCTCGAACCTAAGACCACAGAGGGAGCAAACCTCTTGGTCCCAAACTCTTAAAAACAATTTACTAGATATGCATGTTGATTTGTTATATTTTTTTATATAAAAAAATTAAAGTGTAAATAAAATTTTTTATATAAATATCTAATTAAATAAATCGACAATCATTTATATAAATATACTAAAAAAATAGTTAACAATAACTAAAAGAGAATTGAAAAAAGAGAGAGATGAATATATATAGATTAAGATATTCAATCAAATAAAATGAGATATTCACCCGATTATGTTTACTGAACTCATTTATTTAAATCAATAAAAGATAAATCTACACTTTAAAAAACTCATGACCTAAAAGATAATTACAAATGAGACTGATTAAATAAATCACGCCCTTAAACAAATATTATGCAAGGCCCAACACATCAACAATATTATTGAAAAATAAATATTTTTTATTTTAAAAATAATATCTTGAAAAATCAAACAACAAACAAAACAATTCTCAGAAATCTTATATTGAAAAATGGCATGCAAAACTCGTGATCTGGGTTATGAGACTGTGATAAACCTACTGAGAAAAAAAATTAAAAATAATCACAAAACATATATTTTTTATAAAAAAAAAACTAATGCAGAATAATAAAATTGCAAGGAGCCGAATCCCTGACAAAACAAATGTTGAAATATGAAATCAAGAAAAAAATAAATTACACATAAGGATATAAAAAATTTAGGAGTGAGAAAAAACATTAATTAGAGGGCAAATAAAAATTTTCAATTTGAGAGTTAAATTGAATTGAAAAATAGTTTTAACAAAAGAAAGAAAATAAAAGGAATGAAGTTAAATTGAAAAAAAAAAACTTTAATTGAATGATGAAATTAAAAGCAAAAAAACTTCAAGAAAATGGCCAAAGGAAAAACATTAAAAATTTACAAAATAAGGACCAAAATGAACAAAACATATGAGAAATTGTAATTGATGACCTAAATTGAAAATAAAAAAACTTCTATAAAAGGAACAAGAATAAAATTAAAAAAATAAGGACTGAAATTAAAAACAAAATAAAATGATAAATTGTAATTGAAGGACTAGATTGAAAAAAAAAATACTTCTTTAAAAGAAATAGGATTGAAATAAGAAATTAAAAGAATGAGGATTGAAACTATAAAGGAATAAGAACAAAATCAGAAATTAAAAAGAATGAAGATTGAAATAAAAACATACGAAAAAGTGTAATTGAAGGACTAAATTGCAAAACAAAAAAACATCTATAAAAAGAATAAGAACAAAATAAAAAATTAAAATAATGAGGACTGAAATTGAAAAACAAAAAACAAAGAGAATAAATGTATACTTTATTTGTTAGGAGAGAGAAAAAAAGGCTGAAAAAACAAACGACCGTTGGTTACAATCCGACCACCATAAGCCGACACGCGCCTTTCCCGTGTGGAAGAGGGTATGGTTGCGCATCTAGGGAGACGATAAAAGATAGGATTTGATCATTGAGTGGTGTCACAAGCGCTGTATGAATGGTGTATACGCCACCCCCTTTGCCGACGCGTGATCAACACGCACCAATAATTTTTTTATTTAAATATTTAAAAGTAAATATGAAAATACCAAAACGTCCTTCATAACCGTATTAATTACACAAAATACTCGTGTGAAAATATAAAAATACTCTCAAATGCAAAGTCTTTTTTTTTTTGTCTAATTCAAGGTCAATTTCATACTTGTACATGGACAATTAAAAACCCGAAAACACTATTGTTTGGTAGCCTAACAATTTTTTGTTCCTTGGAGTAAAGATGTATTTTTATTGTTAAGAAATTTGTAAAAAATCAAGAAAGCCCTTGATTAATAGTTTTAAATTTTGTTAATTTTGGGGTAAAATAATAATTTTATTGTTTAATAAAAAAATATATATATATATCCTCAAATAATCTTTTAATAATCAATGGACCAATAAAAAAGATAAAAAAAACCTCAGCCTCAAAGCCTATTTTCTTCCCATTAAAAAATAAATAAGTAATTTCACTAGTAAATTGTTACAGTGAAAACACCATGTAATTTAGAGAGTTGTTAAAAAAACCTCAGCCTCAAGGCCTAATTTTTTCCCACTAAAAAGTAAATAAATAATTTCAGTAGTAAATTGTATCAATTGTTACCGTGAAAAAGACCACGTATTTCAGAGAGTTGTTAAATATAAGACTACCAATCTTTAAATATCGTTATATCTAGTTTACTATTTACGTATTTCTCGACATATAAATAATTAGAAAAAAGGAAATGATAACATAATAAAAAGAATTCACATGGATTTCTTTTCTATATGATAAATTTCAATGGGATAGAACATATTAAGATAAGAATTATTGGTACGACAAAGACCCAATTTTCAAGTGTGCCGACTAAAATGGGTATAACAGGTGTCCATTGAATTTAAGGAGCAGAAGATAAGACAATATTTGGTGGATTTTGTACTAGGTGATTAAGGGTATGATTGATGATTGAGAGTGTGATCGTGGTTGTTTTTTAAAATGTTTTTTGTATTGAAATGCCTTAAAATAATATTTTTATTTTTATTTTTGAGATCAGCGTATCAAAACGATCCAAAACACACACAAAAGTTAATTTTTAGCAAAAACAAATTTAATTTTTTTTGGAAACGCGGGTACAACCGTGTTTCCAAACGCTCACTGAAAATGTGTTTGAGAAGGTGAAATGATAAAAGTTGTTTTTTAAAATATTTTTTTATTTAAAATAATATTTTTTTATTTTTTAAAATTTATTTTTGATATAATATATTAAAATAATTTAAAATTATTAAAAAATTAATTTAAAACAAAAAACAATTAAGTTTTTTTAAAAAACACTGCTGCCAATCACCGTTAACGGATTATGGTGAAATTCATAACAACGATTTTTTAAAAGAGAAAAAAAAAAAGCTCAAAACTTGAATTGCACGACATACCTCCATTTCACTTTCAAACTTTCTTTTTTAAAAGAACCGTTAAGTAATTGACCTCACCTTGATTGTGCGTTGAGAGTGCTAAAATGACCCTGATCCACACCAAGGCCAGTCAATCAAGATGAATGGCATGAAACCATCTAGGTGGTGGTCCAGTGGTAAGAGCTTGGGACCAAGAGGTTTGCTCCCTCTGCGGTCTCAGGTTCGAACCATATGGTTACTCATATGATGGTCATTGGAGGCTTACATGGTCGTTAACTTCAGGGCCCGTGGGATTAGTCGAGGTGCGCGCAAGCTGGCCCGGACACCCACGTTAAACTAAAAAAAAAAAAAGAAGATGAGTGGCATGGGATCATTGGACCACTATACCCTTCTTTCATCACGATAAAGCTGGAAGTTGATGAAACAAGGTGAAAGGAAGAAAGAAAAATAAAGAGGCATGGAGTTTAAGGTTTTCGTTTCACCTAAAAACGGTTCTTTACTCCTTTTTTTAATTGAAACTTTTAATCAAAGGTTACAGAATAGGATTGAAGTCTAGGCACTTATAGTACAATAATTAACAAAATAGGACTCATAGTTCATCCTAAATATTATTTTTATAAAGCTAACATAATTGATGTTGTTTTAGAAAGAAAAAAAAAAGGGGCATGGAGTTTTTTTTAATACAAACTAGAAAGCAAATAAAAAAAAAATTCATCAAACTTATTTTTTTAAAAAATATATATATGATTATAGTTATATGTATTTGAAAGCATCACACCTTTACATTCATATGTATTTGAAAAAATTCATGTAGCATATACATTGATATTAAAACTCAAAACACCTCTAGTAGAGTTATATACACATTATGATATCACTTGAATCAACAATATAATATGACTTGAATGAATAATTTGAATGGTTTCCTCAATCAACTAATAAGGGTATTATATATTATTTTATTTTAATATAAGTGAGAAGACTTTTTAAAACTAATTATATAATCCAAAATTTATCACTTTGTGTGAGAGAATTGATGGGCAAAGTATTTTGAAAATATTTATGTTTTTTGTACAATTTTTCGTGTAGCATACGTAGCAATTTATATTAATGTAATTATAACTTATTTTGAATAATTTAAACTCTTACAACTATACAATTTCAGTTACTTATGGTTGTATCTTCATATTGTTATCTTTCTGATTTATTGCTACAACCTCGACACTCATGTGGCTTGTATATTTTTCAATAACTATTGATCTTTATTTTCCTGATCTTCAACCTTTATTTTAGCTACAATTACTTGATCCTTTACACGCCCACTCAATCTAGAGAATAAATCATGAACATTTAGATTGTTTTGTGCTAGTTTGAATTTTATTGGTGGTAATGGTTTGGTAAGAGTATCAGCCAATTAATCTCTTCTGGAAATGAATTGAACCACCAATTATTTGTTGAAAACTTGATCTCTAACAAAGTCAAATCAAAATTAATTTTGATTTGTTTTGTTCTTGCATGAAACACAAGATTAGAGGTGATATAATTGCTCCAATATTGTCACATTATAGGATTAAAACTTGTTTTAGAGAAAAACCAAACTCAGATAAAACTTATTTTATCTATGTAATTTTATTAGTTGTGTTTGTTAGAGTCTTATATTCAGCCTCAATACTACTTTGAGCCACCATAGACTACTATTTGCAACTTCAGAAGACAAGTTGGATATCATATGTATGCAAAAAAACATTCAATGATCGTCGATTATCCCTATCAGTTGCTCAATTTGAGTTAGAATATGCCTGCAATATGAAATCCATAGCTTTAGTGATTAGTAAATTTGTAGAAACTAAATGTTTAAGATAGCACAATATTTGTTTGATTACAAACCAATAGGAATCAAGAGGCCCATGCATGAATTTTCTAACTTTATGTATAGCAAATGCTAAATCAGGCCTTGTAAATGCAAGATATTATATATTGTCGACAATACTTTGATAAAGACTTGTGTCCTTAAAAGGTTTCCCATCTATAGAATTAAGGTGACAATTAAGATGACAATACTCGAGGTAGTGGATACCGAATACAACCATCACTTAGTTGTCGAGGTTTATAAATGTTATTCTTTGATATTATTGTCACAAAGTGAAAGTTTGTTACTTGGCTCAGAGAGACATGTATCAACTGTGAAGTAGACAATGTGTTAACAGGTTAGGCTGGAATAATAGTAGATTGAAGAGTATATAATTTTTTTGAAAATGCAATATCTGTTTACTTGGATAGAAATACAACCAACATTTTTTTTTTCAAAAGAAAATTAAAGTTGTTTGGACTTAGCCAACTAAGCAACGCCATCAATAACTTTAACTTTCACGTTTGGTTAAAGGCTTCATGTTGTTAACAAAAAAAAAAGTTCAAATGAAAGCCAATAAAAAATATAATTAAGTTTTAAGTTGAATAACCTGACTTCATAAGCAAAACTAACACAACATGTTTAATTTGACTAATTAATTATTTAAAGAAAAACTCCAAATTAAACTAATATTTTTAATCTATGTCTAGTTTGTTAGGCAAAGATTTTTTTTAATGAGACAAAGTACTCTTGCATACTGCAAAATAAATTAACCATGAAAAAAAAAGGAAATTAAAACCACAATGCTGATGGGAATTAAGAGGAAAAAAAAATAAAAAAAGACAAAATTAAAAGGCAAACAGTTAGTGGGCAATGTCATTGTTCGTGCGCTCGAAGTGAAAAAAAAAGCTAAAAAGAGAGGCAAAGAGTAGAATATAAGAAAGCAAGAGTTGAAAAAACTAAAACTTCTAATGATCATTAAAAAAAAAAGAAATTATAGACCACAAAAACAGCTAAGTAAACAATGCAAAGCCATCAAGAAAGTTTCCAACCAAAAGCAACTTACACAAAACAATAAAGAAAGATAGCTCACCTGCAAACCCAAGCTATATAAAAAAGTAACTATCCAAAGGATGAGAAACTTAGTAGGGCGCGACAAAGCTATATAAAAAAAGATGCACAATACAAATCATGGTCAAAATACAATGAACGAAAAACAAAGAACACATACCTAGAAATAAAAACTATAAGGGCAACATAAGGAGCCCAAGCCAGGATAAAACGTTAGGAAAGAAAATAGCACCGCGTGAAAATAACTTGAAAACAAACCCCCTCGTAAAAAAAGCATTACATACCCCCCAAAATGATGTGAAAAAATGAATAAAAAACACCACAAAAGGCATCATAAAATGACAATAGAAGTACATAATCCCCTATTGTTAATCCAGGAAAAAGAGTTGCAAAGAAAAAAGACAGGAAAAGAGTCAAACCCGGTTTATATTAAGATAAAAACAAAAGTTAAGTAAGAGATGTAAATGAACTGGGCAGGTTGTTAGTCTTCAAAGCAAAAGGTGAAAATCCCAACAAAAAACTATATCCCCTTCCCAATCTTGAAGAAAGAACTAATATAAGTATAGGGGATATGCATTAAATGCCTAATGATGGTGATGCTTCTAACAACCAAGCAAAAGATCGGAAGCAAGCTTCGCAAACCTCAGCAAAAGCAACAAGATAAAAACAATAAAGGCCAATAGCATATGTAGAACACCCAAAGCTGAGAGGACCTAAAGAAAGCAAAGAAAAAAAAATGAAGCTTTAAGAGAATAACAATTAAAAAAGATGACAAAAGAGGCAAGAACACGTAAAAAAAAAAACACTAAACTGAAGGTACAACAACAGATGGCTTAAGAGCAAGGAAAACCCGTGAAAAATAACAGAAAGAGAAAAACAAAAAAGAAACCTCATAACTCAAACCCAGAAAAAAGCATGTTACAAAGGCCCTCAAAAACTAATATGTGACCACGTAAGAAACCAAAGATAGAAAATACTGAAAACACCTCTTGCAAAGGCCCATAACATGCATGATGAAGTGACAAACAAAGTAAGAAAAAAAGACTTTTTCCAAACCAAACAAAATTAAAAAGAAAAGGAAAAAAAGATTTATGGTTACACTAAAATAAGAACAAATCCTGATGTAGAATAATAAGAAATGTCAAAAGTGCAACTCTTTATCTTAAACAAAGTAGATGTTATTCCCCAAACAAATGATAACAGCTCTTCCAATGCTAGAGAGAGACCTAAGATGATGGTAAACGAGTGTTCATAATGATGTTACTATCATATTCATTTAATGCATAATGATTTTCCATCTACAAAAGAAGTCGAGTCACAAATAAAGAGTAGCTCTTCCCATGCCTCAATAAACTGCAAGAAACAACTGAAGAAAGACCACAAAGGCTAGTCAAGCCAACCCCTGCACATGACATAAACACCATCAGAGAAGCTAAGCCAATCTCCAATAAGGTCAGGAAACAACAATGGTTAATTGACCCAACAAAAGGTGCAAATCACCATAACATAAAAAAGGCATATCTTATGATAAAAAAAAAAACAAACCAAACAACACCAAATGATAAAGAATTGAACCAATTGAAGTCTTAAAGGAAAAAACAATCTAAAATTCAATAAAACACAATCTAGACATACAAATTAAAGAAAATCGATGAAGAAGCTTATGAAAGAACAAACCCAGCCATGTCCCATGATGAAGAACAAAATCATGCAACACCCTATGATGAAGAAAACAAGTCTTAATGCTTAATTAACCCACCTAGCCATGCAAGGTAGAAGAAATCCTGTGTTGAAAAGAAAGAATGCTTAAAGGACCGTTCAATTCCATAGTCGCATGAAAACCCAACCATATCCCATAATAAGAAACCAAAGGAAGTTAACCAAGTGACATTCCATTTAAAACCCAAATTATACCAATCAAGCCACATTCCATAATCATAAAATGAAAGCCAACACTGAAGCAACCCACCTAGATGTGCAAAATAGAAGAAATATTGCGCCAACCCAGCCACACCCTACAATTAAAACCTAAATCAAGCTATACTAAAGCCTAAATCAAGCCAATCATGCAACATCCCATGATGATAAAACAAAACCTAAGGCTATAACAACTGACCCAGCCGTATGAAATTGAAGAAATCTTGCGCTTAAAAGAAAGAACACTTAAGGGACTGTTCCAATCTATAATCGCATAAGCAGGGTTTTTGCTGCATGTTTTAGCTTTTCTCTAGACCCACGCTCCGCTGTGGGTTAGATATTTTTGTTTCCTATAAAAAAATTATATATGCAGGTTTTTTCAAAAGCATTTCTGTAGTTTAAAAAATCTAAGTTCAAATAATTTTTTTTATGTATACATATAATCAAATAAATCAAGAACTATGTGTACGAATAATTAAATAAAAAACTCATTAATGACACCTAAAAATAAAACTTGAAAAATCAAGAGACAGGTGTATATTAAGATATTTAATCTCAAAAGACAGGATATTCACCCAATTGTGTTTGCTAAATTTGTTTATTAAAATAATTTTTTATATAAGCAAACAATAATAAAAATAAATAAAATAAAAGGGGGAAAAATCATGTAAGGCTGCACATATTAGAAATATTATATGAAAATATTTTTTTTTTATTTTCAAAAATAAAATTCATCCATACAAAAGATAAAAAAATGAATTATAGATGAATCAGAAAAACTCTTCAAATCTTATTGTATAACTAAAAAAATAATCATCATTTAAAAGAGGCTCTCCAAACAAAATAAAAAAGAAAAGGGGTACTAATTTAAATATAAATTAAAAAAAATTAGAGAAAAACCATAAAAAAGAATCATTAATTTTAAAAAGAATTATAAAAAGTAATTTAGAAAAAAAAGGCAAAGGCCAGGCGCTGCTGGGATTGACAAGCCAGGCTAGCTCGTTTGACCCATTTTGTTAGGGCCCACGAGCGGGCTGCTCTGCCAGGCTCGTGTGATTATGACTTTATTTTTTTTTTGTTGCAACTATAGTGGTTGGAAAATCAGAGTTTGATATTTTTACCCAAAAATCTGTTTTTTAACCCATTTTTTACCCAAAAAACCTATAAAACATCGTAGGAACCATGAACTTATTTATAGCCTCCAAAAACACAAAAAACCACCCCAAAACCCGAAATCAATCCAAATCCAAAATTCAACCCGAGTTTAGATATGTTTTTTCACGAACTTCAAAGGTAAAAAACACATAATATGAACTCTCCTCATCAAATTAAACAATTTGACATAAATATCGTTCATTTTGGTGGCCTAAATCTGTGTCAATGACACTTTTCTCTCTCTACTATCAGAATTCGAAAACTTCTCTCTCTCCTCTCTTAACCAGGGACTAAAAAATAAAAAAATAAATTTTTGTACCAAAATTGAATTGAAAAATATTGAGGTATTGAAATTATATAATTTGTATGAATTGCGAGACTTATGACATGTTATCCATGTTTGATGCTTTTTTCATTTTGGTCTTTTTTATTTCAATCCCACCTTTCCATAAGAAATCAAAATCAATTGGTCTTTAATTAGAACTAAATCACTAGAATAAAAAAATTTAAAAATCAAATTAAAAAAATATAAAATTTTATATAGTTCATCCTAATAAAGGAAGAATAATGGACATACAATGAAAAATCTATTCCTTTTAGAGTAATTCTTAATAATAAGTATTATGAACCCTTTTTGTGGACAGTATAGTAATTCAACTTCCACTTCTCTCAAGTCTATTTCTGTAAATTCAAACACTGACACAGTGAGTCTTCGTCTTTCAAAATACTTGTAGTTAAAATGTTCTTTCCAACTAACAAACAAAAAGTCTACGTCTGAAAACATAACAAAGGACACACACATAGACTAGCACTAGCTCCCTCCCTCTCTCTCTTCCTGTACAGACTACAGAGAGAGTGTGTACAGAGAGAAAGCAAGCAGAGCCAAAAGAAAAGATTGGCATTTGAGAAATGAGGAAGGCAAAAACCTCTTGTCATTGTTAGGGTTTTCTTAGAACTGAAAAATATTGAACATATATAAATCTATATATAATATATATAAATATAAATGAAAGAAACCCAGAAACCCTGAAAGAGCTAATCTCTTTAAAGAAAATAACACAAATAAAAAAGAGTTAGCATCCAAATGCAGGTACCCAATTTGAAATATAGGATCCGATTTACCCATTTAAGATCTCACTGATTGGTCTTTCAGGTATGGTTTGACCCACATTTCTCTCAATCTTCCTTCTCTCTCTCTCTCTCTGTTTTTTTTTTTTTTTTTGGGGGGGGGGGGGGTGGGGGGAGGTTTAAAAGGTTGGATTCTTTACATGCAAAGTTGGTGCATTTTTGTGTTAGATGAGTATTTTTGTTAATGAGATTGTTTTGTTTGGCATTTGAATTTGGTTAAGTTTTGGGTGAGGCATTTGGGGTTGGGTTTTTATAGAATCAGATCTGGGTTTTGTTTGATTGTTCTATGTGAAGTGATGGTTTCTGTTTTTGAGTTATGGCTAATTGTAGGTAGGTTTTTTTTTCGTGGTTCATTTTTTGGCTTAGCAATTAATAATTTTAAGTTTTAACCACTGGATAGTTACTTTATGTTTTGTTCCATTTGGATTTGCAATGTGGATATCAAATTACCGGTTTCCTTGTTTGATATGGATATGTGGAGTTTTAACTTGGTTCTTAATCAGCTTGAACTGTCAAAATTGGCAATCCATTTATTGGTTTTGTTTATACTTTTAGAATTTGCGTTGTGGGTTGGCGTATTTTTTTGGACTGAAGTTCTGCTTTTGCTGAGACTAAATTAATCAAGGCTTGACAACATTCAGTTATATGAGGAAGTTGGAGCATAGAGAACTATTTTAAATATATTGGCGAGAAAATGAAATCCAATACACTTCTCGACTATGCTGTATTTGAACTGTCACCAAATCTGACGCGGTGAGTTTATTGATCCATAAAGTTTTATGTGCTAGTTGTGTGCGTGCGTGTGTATTTATTTTGATACATTAGTTCATTTTTCCTTATTGCCAGATGTGATCTGTTTGTTTCGAGCAATGGAAACACAGAGAAGCTAGCGTCCGGGTCAGTAAAGCCATTTTTATCTCATTTGAAGTTTGCAGAAGAACAAGCTTCACAGGCAGTTCAGTCAATTAAACTAGAGTTTGACGGATGTAGAAATGCTGAGACTTGGTTCACGAAAGGAACACTTGAGAGGTTGCATACAGTGCCGACTGAACAATTTGTTGCTGTAGAAAGAATGTTGGTTCATCTTTTGACATGATAGTACTTCTTGTTTTCAGGTTTGTGCATTTTGTCAGTGCACCTGAGGTTTTAGAGATGGTCAATACATTTGATGCAGAGATGTCTCAGTTAGAAGCAGCACGGAAAATATATTCTCAGGTAATGATTGCCATTTTATCAAGTAGAGAATATTTATAATGATTATTGGGAAAGCAGTTCTCATTGACTTGTAGGATCCTTTGACTCAGGGTTCTAGAGATCAACTTTCCGGTGCTTTAGGTGTGTATGTTTCTCTCTCATTTTTGCAATTTCTTATGAATACAACACTGCTAAAAAGATAGTATCTTCCATCAAAATACAACTTGCTAGTTAACTGATTTTATTTTCCATCAACATGGGGAACTATAAATTATACCTAGAATCCTAGTTCGCACACATTCTTATTATCCTCTTAGTTCATGAATTTTGAATTGTTGTTTCATGAACTAATTCTCTTGAAAAGAAAACGCATTCTCATTACTGTTTTTTAAGATAAAATAAGAATTTTATTGTGAAGAAATTGAATTAGAGGATAAATCAGGAGACAAATGTATCCTCATGTTAACAAAGTATGGGCGGAACAAAAATCTAAACAGTAGAGCACTCCAATGCCGCTGAATATCAACCAGGAAAGTACCTTTAAAAGCATCCAGCATTGCACCACAAGGATGTATGAAATCAATTCTGTTGAAAACAGTTGGCTTGATGAGAAATGGTCCTCAAAAATTTTCACATTATTCTCCATCAAAATATTTCAAATGCCCTCTCTCAGAACATATCTCCATAAAATCAATCTCCATGAAATCTTGTATTTCTTGTTGCTTCCAAAGATCACAAGGGAACCAGCGGCAAGTATACCACCATATTGGAATCATGAAGGCTCAACCCCAAAAGTAGATAACAACACGGATCCCACTCTGGTGGGAAACTAAATAATAGATGGCTTTGTTTCCCTTGTTTGGCGGCACACATAAATTTAAGATCAGAGTAGATATTGTCTAATGGAAATTAAACATTTATAGCATACAATCAAATTACTGGTCAGAGGTAACTCAAATAAGATTCTTTAATGAAGTGGTTATTTATCAGTAGGAAACCAATACCAGCTACAGTCAAAATAATTTAGTATGATAATAACATAGTTATGCACATCTTCCTCGGTCTCTTCCTCCAGTTACCCTTATCATTAATCAGAATCAGCAGTGACTCTGTCACTTTTGGTCCATTGATGTTGTGTCAATTACCTCTATATGTTGTTAGATGTATTGTGCATTGATGTCTAAAGTCCTGGTAATTAACACATGCTTACATGCGACAAACATGTTTCCAGGAACTCCATTTACAAGCAGTCATGAAAAGATTTGTTTAGATCTTGATTCCTTAAGAGTTTCCTTAAGCTCTACCATTATTATTATTGGAATATGACACCTGACATGCCATAAATTATGCAAAAGTGGAAATAACCGGAAATGATAACATGAACAACTGGAAGTTCAGAAATTGTTCATGAGGCGAGTGCCTTCCACTTAGAATTCTTTCACAAAGATCTAGTTTTTATTGTAGTAATTAAGGCCATGACACACTATAGACAGTCATATCAACATGTTATGCTTTCTATTGCAAATCAAACTTCATCTCATGCTTTTCCGTTTGACAATTGTAATATCATCTGCTACCACTCTTTCAGGGACTTTCTTGACTAATGGCCTTGAATTGACACAAGGAATAAGGATGACTGATATTAATCTTGATCAGTCATTCTGATATGTATTGCTGGTGTATAATGGAATTAGCTAAGTATTTTTCAGGTACAATTTGAAATAGATACTGAGCAGTGCTAGTTGTGTGCTAATTTAATTTACAAAGCCATGCAAAGGCTTGATAGAGTTGTATTACAGTCAATGTCAAAGAACAGAACTTCTACTTGTTGATTGAGCATTTAGATGTTAGTGGAGTAGCATAGTAGAGAACAAGTTGGCAGTTAGAAGATGTTAAAGATTCTGTAAAGGTTGAATTTGCTCAAGATAGTAGCCTAAAAGCAAAAGCTGCTTTCTCAAATGGGATGAAATGCAGTTTCATCTTCTATTGGGATTAACAGGTGATACCCTATTTATTGATGATAACTTTGAATAATATTGCTGAGTGATTGCATGCTCAGTGAGTTCACGAAGTATGAGAACTTTTCTCATGATAAATTAAGGTTCAAGATTGCTTTCATTTAATAGATGAAAAGCTGTAGTCAAGCAATAGAGGATAATAGTGGAATGCCTTGTGGAATCTGAAGAGATGGAAACATAAGGTTTCAATTAGAAGTGCCAAGGTTCCTGGATCTGTTTCCTGGAGTGGTTCCTGTGGTACTGATATTACACTGAAGGGGTTGGTTGTAGGATAGGGATGGTTCTGTCTTGGCCTTTGAACATTCACTGGATTGATTCTAGACTTAATCAATGTGGGTTTGAGCATGGTCTAAGAACATTGTGGTTCTTGGTATATTAATTGCCAGTGAATATTGAAATATGTATGCTGGTTACCTAAATGATGGATCTGCTGTGTCATCTCCTGCTTAAGTCAAGAAGAAGTTTGGCCAACAATTTAAAGAAGTTAACTTGGCATATATATCCTGCATTGGTTCAAAAGGTTGGAGTTAATGACAAATATTTAAATTGGCTAGTTCACAACAAGCACACAATTGAACCTTTTGGAGCAAGCACTTCATTGGTGGCCTTATTTGAAACACAATCAGTGTGTAGAAAATCATCATGTGGATTGTTCTTTCTGCTCTTAATATTTTTTAGTTTCGTCAACAGAACTAAAGTTGTAAAAAATGTCAAAAGGTACAGATGGGGAAAGTGTTGTATCACCAAGTTGTTAGGTGATGTGAGAAAGAACTGATTTCTTGAGGACAAGCTTTGTGAAAATGTTGATTATGCTGGTTTTAATTACTACTGTGCTAACTGTATGGTATTGCAGCTCTATTTGACATGTGGGGAAAAAAATTCTGAAACTATCTGTTCTTCGTCTCTGAAGATTTTAAACTTCTCCTTTATTAATGAACATATGAAATTTCATACAATATTCTAAATTAGATTAATTTTCTTACTTAACCTCGATGTTGAGTAACATATTTATTGTTCTTATGTTGACTTATTGGGTGGGCAATGTTCTCCAGGTGGGGATGGAACAGGAACCACAGCAGGAGCTGATGCAACAAAGTAAAGACCTTTGGTTCGATATTCTATTTATTATTATTATTATTATTATATATATATATATTTTTTTTGGGGGGGGGCGGCGGCAAGGGGCTCTGTCTCTGCTTTTGATCATGTTTGATTAATACTCAAGTGGTTTTCAAACTTTGTGCCTGTTCAAGCTGTTAATTTCATCTTCTGTTCAAAATTTTGAATTTAGAGTCTGCAGAGTTTTCATGTGATTTCCAGTCATTTACTGCTCTAAGGGGACATAATTGAAGAGGGATCTCTACTATGATTGTACCATCCTAATTATTGTGAGGAATGAGACATTGAACATGCAATATCATAATTGAATTACATTGGACATGCAATATCCTAGTAATGTTCTAGGTTACTTTAGGAAAAAGACCTGCAGTCCTGCCTTGCCACTCAGCCATGTTGTCAAGGCCATATAAAATAGCAAAAAATCTCAGGATCCTATAACTATGATGTCTTGCTGCCTAAGGCATGAGCATGAGCATAAGCTAGAACATCTTCAGCTGCCTATTGAAGCAGCAGTTGCAATGCAATGTTGTTAAAAAGGTTAACCTGTGCATGGTAACATTAAAGTTTTTAAAAAATTGGACATGCATTCGCTGCAAGTTACAACCAGATATTGCACTTAAATGGGTGCTTGCATGCTTAATCTCTATAAATTTTGCTTTTTAATTTTGTTAATTGTTGTATTATGCAGGAAGGAGCTTTTAAGAGCGATTGATGTGAGGCTAGCTGCTGTTAGGGAGGATTTAGCCACAGCCTATGCTCGTGCATCAGCTACTGGATTCAACCTTGACACTGTTCGAGACCTCCAGCACTTTGCAGATCGCTTTGGTGCTCGTCGCTTGAAGTAAGCAGTCTCGGAACTCCACTATGCATAGTAGCTCTGTTGACTTCCCCTCCCTCTGCTTTTGTTTGTCTGTTTTGTGTGCCTTCAAACCCTGCTTTTGTGATTGCTTAGTGCTGCTGCTGCTTTTTTTTTGGGGAGGGTGTGTGTGGAATAATTGATTCTTCAGTTTGGTTAGGAGGCAAACTATGAGGGATTAAGAATGAATAGGAAGAGGAAAATCTGACAAAACTGGAGAATGCAATTTCAATTTAGGCTTAACAGGAAGTTTTTTTTTTTTTGTATTATGGCTTGTCTATGGGAATAGTTTAAGTTTGGAATGGGGCAGCCTACAAGCGATGATAACATGGAAGCACCGTTTCAAGCTTTCTACCAATTTTGAACACTTCTCGCTCAACCTGGGTTCTATATAAAGATTCTTAAGCTTTTGATCTTCTATTCCTTTTCCAACCCAGTTCTACATGCTGTGTGAATCTCATGAAATGCACTATTTACTGTGGTGCGACACCAGAATCTTTCGAATTTTTTAAAACCAAAAAGGCATATTGAGGTTCTGAACCAAGAGTTTAAATTAATAGTCATCTTTCTATAGTTGTGTTGATAGGTGATTCAAAATCTCAAAAATGGTTCTTTATCCTTGATCACTTTTTAGGGCATCGGCAGTGCCTATATCAACTTTTTTTTTTTAAATAAAAAAAGAAATCTCGAAATCATAATGTCAATTAGTTGTGCACTAGAACCATGTTCTGCTTTGAATGAAATTTATTGCTGTGAGATCTTGAAATTGAAAGATGTCATTTCTATGTGGTTCTTAGTTGCTCTTGTTGAGGCTCCTCTGCCTAAGAAACTGATTTGACTTATCAAAGCTGTTTTAGCTGTAGCAATGCTGATACAGTGCAGCTAGGGTCCACTCCACAATTGTGCCTGAAGTATTGCAATATGGTGCATCATCTGTGCTTAGCTATTTAGAAAATGAAGCATCACCATGGACATTAAGAACATGTAAGGTTTAATTTAAAATTTAGAAGCATTGGCAAGACAAAGAAGAGGGATCTATTGTCTGGCAATTAAGATTTTGACTGGGAAAATGGGGAAGCTTCAGGCAATTCCATGTTGTGTCTAGATACAGTTGGTGCTGCATTATAGTTTTTATTGATGAATGACAGTCATTGCATGCAAGTGATCATATATTGGTGAATGAAAAGGAGCGACAAGTTTCTGGATGGTTGCAAATGCTAGTGTTTCTCTTCCCTATCACTTCATGTAACATGGTTCATCACTGAGTGGATTGATGTATTGCCTGCATGATGTCTTATTCAAGTAGGTCTTCTGATGATTCATTGGGATTATGAAGGTGTATAGTTGCATGATTTTTTCTCTTAAGCTCAAATTGCGAGTTTTACAAATTTATTTATTGAGTGCATACCAGAATTGGGGAGTATTTTTCTCCATAGGCATTAGAATTCCTTGGGACTGACTTCAGATTATTTTCTAATCTTAGTGCTTTGTGTTGGAACATTGGGATTCCTTCAAGTGGACCACATAGGTTACTGGTTTGAAGTATCAAGGACACTTGAGGAAATAGATTGTTCATGATTGTGTTAAGTGTTGTCCTTGGTGAACCCTAGGGCCGGTCATTATGAATAATTTCTATTGGGAAATGTTTAAAATGTTTCAACTTGAGATATCCACATGCTGCTGAAATTTGGTCTTGGAACATACATTTGTTTTTTATGCCCTGCTGGTCCCATCATTTAGGACAAAGCAGGTGGCATTCTACAGCAAAATTAGCTAGGAAAATATTTTAAACTTCTCAGCATTTGGGATCTTATTATCAAAACAGAGAAAGTTGATTTCAGATCTCAATTAATTTATTATGTATTAAAAAAGGACAAATGTTCCAACCTTCTTAACCTTACCTGTCACAACATGGCAGGTTTAGCTGTTGCAGGGTTGTTTTCTGTTTTAAAAGTTCCCTCTTCCTTGTACTTCCCACCTTTTCTCTTAAGTCTTAGTTACATTTTCCCCACAAACTTTAGTTAAATTTTTACTGTTATGACAATTTAACTGAGTTCATAAATATTTTGTGCAGTGAGGCTTGTACCAAATTTATGCTACTGTGCCTCAGAAGACCAGACCTGATCAATCCATGGAAGCCAAGTGTGGAGGATCAAGTGGTCCGATCCTCGTGGGGATCTGACATGTCAATTGATGACCCCACTGAAGATGAAAGTGGGTCCTACATGAACAGGCCCCACCAAAACCCATTCCAAAATAAACACCAACAGCAGCAAGCTGGAAAAGAAATACAACAGCTAGATAAGACACAAACCCAACACCCTGATCAATCCAAGCCCACCACTTGTCAACAGCCCGATTCCTCTCGGGCTGCACAGCAACAAACTTTTCAAAACGAGAAAAAGGAAGAAGAAAAGAAGAAAGAGGAGGCTGGGAATGAGTCATCAACAAGTCAACCAAGCCACCCTTCTAGGAGACTCAGTGTTCAGGACAGAATCAACCTATTTGAGAATAAGCAGAAGGAGAGCTCAGGTGAAAAACCTGTAGCTGTGGGGAAATCTGCAGAGCTGAGGAGACTATCATCTGACGTGTCGTCAGCATCTGCAATTGAAAAGGCTGTATTGAAGAGATGGAGTGGTGCAAGTGATATGAGCATTGACTTGGGCAATGATAAGAAGGACGATGGCAATATAGACAGCCCCTTGTGTACACCCTCTTCATCCTTTGTATCTGGAACCAAAAGTAATGTGTTTCCTGTCTCATCAGATGATGATAAGGACCAGAAGGGTTTTAATGATACAGCAAGTGCAGCAAATCTAGTAAAGTTGGAAACTAGGAGTGTTTCTAGGTTGAAAGATCAGGGTGAGTTGCAAACTCATGGTGGTGGAATTGTGGGGAAGGATGAGGAGGTGAATTTGAAGGGGAATTTGAAAGATCAAGTAGTGTCTCTGGCTGAGTTAAGGTCATCTGCAGGTAGAGGAGAGGAGACTGGGGTGGGTGATCAGGTGGTTAGGGAGGATAAGTTGACGGGTACTTCGGACAGGGAAGAGAAGACTGGTGGAGTTGAAGCTCAACTGAGTTTTCAGGAGAAGTCGAGAGGTTTTCCAAATACGGTGAAGACTGTTGCAGAGAAAAACCAGGCTAGTCTGCAGACCCAGATTGGAAATTTTGCAGGCAGGGTTGGGGATGTGAAATTTGGGAACAGAATTGATGACATTGAAGTAAGGGATCCGCCACTAAGTCAGTCAAGGTCTAGGATTTCTCAGACACATACTCTATCTCTTTCAGGACAGTTTGAAGGTGGTTTTGGAGTAAAGGGTAAGGAATTGCCAACTAAAGGGACTGACTTTGATCTGTCAGCTTCTCAGACACCGTGGAAATTGTTTAAGGGCGAAGTTGATCATGCAAGGAAGGAGAATACTGAACAGATAAAAGAGGAAGATCTTGAAGTTTCAAGAATGAAGGTCCACAAACAACCTTCTTCTGGTACAGAACAATTTAAGAAGCTTCAGGGTAGGAGGGATGAGAGTAGGGATGAGAGTGGTTATATTCATGGAATTAACAAGCTGAGTTTTCCTGGTAATAAGTTTTCTAAGAGTCAAGAGAGCGTTGTAACTCTGCAAGTACCATCAGCAGGTCAGGCTCAGAGGGTACGGAAGTCCAAGGGGAATCAAGAGCTGAATGATGAGCTGAAGATGAAGGCAAATGAGCTTGAAAAGCTTTTTGCTGAACACAAACTTCGGGTTCCTGGTGATCAATCCAGTTCTGTTCGGAGAAGCAAGCCTGCTGAGGTGCAAGCTGAACAGGCAGAAAGTTCGCAGTACCGAAAACCAGTGGCAGTAGAGATATCTCCTGTTGAGTTTCAGGAAAAGAAGACAGTGCTTGAACCAGCTGGGAGTTCTAGTGATCTTGGAAAGTTTAGCACTCCACCAAGGAAGATAGTAGATCATCAGGACCATGGCAGTTCTCCCAGGCAGAGTTTCTCTGAGCTTAGTTTTTCAGACAATTCTAGAGGAAAATTCTATGAGAGGTACATGCAGAAAAGAGATGCAAAACTGAGGGAGGAGTCGGGTACAGAAAGAGTGGAGAAGGAAGCCAAGTTGAAGGCCATGCAGGAAAGCCTTGAACAGAGTAGAGCTGAGATGAAGGCAAGATTTTCTAGCTCTGTGGACAGACAAAATTCATTGTCTAGTACTCGCCGACGTGCAGAAAAGCTCAGATCATTCAATTTTCATTCAAGTGTGAAGAGAGAACAGGTATTCCATCTTTCAACTGTCTATGGAAAATAAATGCTGAAGCTAATGAGTTTCAGCATTTGATTTTTTTGTTAGATTTTGTTATTTTTTTTCTCTTTCCCTTATTGGAATTTCATAGCATCCTTGTAAGGTTCTCTTTTTACTACAGCCAGTAGATTCCATTCAGAGTGAGGCGGACGAGGATCTTTCTGAATTTCCAGAACAGAATTATTATGGAGAAGACAGGTCATTCAGTGAGGTGTCTTATGGGGACATTGCTTCTAGAAGATCTCAAAACAAATTCTTCCCAAACAGATATTTGTCTTCTCCCAGCCCTCACACCACATCAGCACCAGTTCCACGGTCAGTGTCCAAAATTTCCAATCCAAGTTCTGGGAGGCGTAGAGTACAATCAGAAAATCCTCTTGCACAGTCTGTTCCGAACTTCTCTGATTTCAGAAAAGAGAATACAAAACCCTTTTCTGGAGTTAGCAAAGCAGCAAATCGCTCGCAGGTGAGAACCTATGCCTGCAGCAAGAGTTCCAGTGAAGAGATACCTCTTGTCAATGAAGAAAAGAACCGGCGGTCTCAGTCCTTGCGGAAAAGCTCTGCTGGTCCTATTGAGTTTAATGATTTTCCCCCATTGAACTCAGATGGTGTTGTGTTAGCACCGTTGAAATTTGATCAGCCTGAGCCGATGCCATATGACAAGTTCTCAAAGAATGTGGAGACAAAGCCTTTCCTCAGGAAGTGTAATGGAATAGGTCCTGGTTCTGGAGCCACTGTTGCTACACTGAAAGGTATGGTGGCACCTGAGTCTTTGAAAACTGAAGAATTTGAAGAATCACCCTTTGAGGCAGAAGAATCAGTCGATGAGGCAAAGGAGGAAGAAGACGAGGAGCTTGAAACAACAGAGGTTGAAGGTTGTGCTAATATGGACAATGGTAAACTAAGACTAAGCCAGGATTCAGACAAGATAGGTATGTCTGGATCTGAGAATGGTGATTCTCTGAGATCTATTTCTCAAATCGATCCTTCTTCAGTTTCTGAATTGGCTGCATCCGTGCCTTCAACATTCCATGCTTTAGGGTCTCTACAGGACTCGCCTGGGGAAAGCCCTGTGTCATGGAACTCGCGCATGCATCATCCATTTTCATATCCACATGAGACCTCAGATATCGATGCTTATGTGGACTCTCCAATTGGGAGTCCTGCATCGTGGAATTCTCACTCCCTGATCCAAAGAGAGACTGATGCAGCTCGGATGAGGAAGAAGTGGGGAAGTGCTCAGAAACCTATTCTTGTTGCCAATTCATTCAATAATCAGTCTCGTAAGGATGTAACAAAAGGGTTCAAACGGTTGTTAAAGTTTGGAAGGAAAAGTCGTGGGGCAGAGAGTTTGGTTGACTGGATTTCTGCTACAACTTCTGAAGGAGATGATGATACAGAAGATGGGCGAGATCCTGCTAATCGGTCATCAGAAGATTTGAGGAAATCAAGAATGGGATTCTCACATGGTCATCCTTCAGATGATGGCTTAAACGAAAGTGAGTTGTTCAATGAGCAGGGTAAGATATAATTGCTTATCCTGATTGGTTAATTATTCTTTTTGATTAGAATATCAATCTACTATGTACCTGCTTAATGCTCATATGATAAATTAGACATAGTATGATTGCTTATCCTGAGTTGTTTGCAACTATTTCTTTTAAATGAAAATTTCTCTTGATAGCAAGGTTTTCAAATTTACTTCAGTGTTCTGGTGACCATAGCTTTATGGATTGGCAATAATGGCTGGCTTGCTCCCTTAACTGTTGGATTCATGAGGTGATTTATAGATAGATCTGAATCTCGAATCTATTTGAATGTCAAGGAATTTCAGCAGCTAAATGTTGCTTGTAGTTTAGAGTAACCTCTACTTTTGATATTCTCCCTGCACTGTTTGTTCGAGAGTTTCAATGACTGTCAAGACCTCTACCATCGCCTGGAGTGTTTTGCGTAAAAAAGAACTGCCTGATCTTTGATGCATGGATTGCCAATATTTTCTGTGCTTATATGTTGAAAATTTGCTCATGGCCTGTGTGAATTTTTTATTTAGACATCATGTGCCAGAAGTAGTTAAACTGACATGATTTGGACATACTTATCTATTAAGGGCGCATGGTTCTGCTCTAGATCTTTTCATCTGAAACTTGTATATTTATGAATAAATTGTCCTTTATGCAACACCTTCAGATGAGCAGAGATTTGGCAGGTGTTTTTAAAAATTGCACAGATTACTCCAAACAGCAGAACTTTTCCTTTTGGTTTTCTTGATTGGGTTATGATAGTTGTCTTGACCCTTCTCATTTCATGCAGTTCACACTTTAAATAGCTCCATACCAGCACCTCCAGAAAACTTCAAATTGAGGGATGATCTCATGTCCGGAAGCTCAATTAAAGGTAATTTTTTTTTTCTGTTAATATTCTACGCTCTCAATTCTTAAATTTCTTCACAACAAATTGATTGACATGTTAGGCTGTTGGAATATTCTGTTAAGTCATGTTTAGGGGAGGCATCCGCACACCATGTTTTCTTGTTGATGTAGGATTCAGGAACATGAAACTTCCACTCTTGATAATGCTTTGTTCAAAATCTTCATACAGAATTGAGTGCGTGCCCTTTTGAAGGTGTTTTGAGTGGTAGGTTTGTTTATGAGCATGGTCTCTAGGTCCAGTGCATGTATGCTCATGTTAAAGCCTGCATGTGATCCATGACCTGTGCTCTGCCTAGAAATCAACATAAGAGTCGTAGTTTGTGTGAGTGTATATGTTTGTAATGTTGTGCCAAAAAAATAAGAATCATTTACAAGATTGTATGAGTCTGTCTAAGGGCACATGAGTGGTTCAAGTCCTCCACAGACCCATTGTTAACGTGTGTTCAAGACAGCTTTTGTTCAATCTAGCTACCTGACAGAAAACAAGAAATAAAGAACACTTGATTAGTTCGACTCTTGCCAGGTGCAAAAAATTCCATGGGGCCATCAGACTTGGGCAAAGCCCATGAATTAACCATTGTGCACTTGCAGGAAACTCCTTGCCGAGGGCCTGAGCACCCCCAGGATTAGTCAGGCCTTGGCCTGGACACCTGGTGCTAATTCAAAAAAAAAAAAAAAACTTGATTGTTCATGATGGAATATTTACAATGTGTTTTAAGTACATTTTTCGTCCAGTGACTAACAACCTTTTAAGTAAAGAGTCGCCTACACAAGGCATGGAGGAAGGCCTTAAAGTTTCTGTTTGAAATTTGATTATTTTGATGATTTGCTTACAACCTTAAATTTTACAGCACCACGGTCATTCTTCTCACTGACATCGTTCAGAAGCAAGGGTAGTGACTCAAAGCTTAGATAATCACTTCAAGAGAAAAGCTTGGAGCTACTCTTGGAATCATCATTCAAGTGACAGTGTAAAGGGATTATATATAGAATATGAACGCTTCTTGAATATGTTATAAATTGTATTGAACAAAAATTGCCTATTGGCATTCTTGGGATTTTGGTAGTCTAGGAGCATTTTTTCTTCTTCCTCATTCTCCAGCCTTGTGTGATGTATATATGAGAAATAGAACTCTTGCTAGAATCCTAGTTTTTGACAGCTCAAGGAGAGATGTGATTATGCAGAGCAATAGCTTGTATACAATGACTACATTATTTTACCTTTCTTCTCCACTCCATTCATTTCATGCGTTTTGTTTTTAGTTGAAAATGTCTGTACTTGTTAAAGAAGTCAATACTGTTACGGACAATAGGCTTCTTTTGCACTCGTTGGTGACATCAAGGAAAGCTGTGTTCCATTAATGTTGGCCCTTAGGCTCATAGGAAGGTAGTGGATATTCTTCAAGACAGATTGCAGAAACCAACTCAGTTTTATGTCTCGTCTCTGCAGGCCGATAGGCTAAAGGATTTGCATCCCTCTTAATATTGTCAACTCAAAATAGATTGGTCGAAGTTATATCAAATCCAAATACAGTAACACAGTACTATGTATTTATGTGATCAGCAAAACAATTGCTCGTTACATTTTATGGTGACAAATGGAATACTCTTATGGTTAATGTTGTGAACTTTCATATGGACAGCTTGTTATTACGCATGGACAATTTGTTGTCTGCATATTTCTTAATTTAGGCTGTCCTTGGTCAAGAAAAGGATCATAGAGGAGAAATATGAAGACAATCTCGAGAGGATTTATGATTGAATCGTCGTCACACTGGATATCCCTTAATATTATCTCACTGGGGTTATCTGCGCGACACTTCGTGGAATATCCAAATGGCCAGCTTTACTGATCTTGGATGCTGGCCGCCTGCCATCCTTTTGGTGAGGAACATCGAGCCATCCATTTGTTGCATTAGCCGCAGTTCTTCTCATGTGCCTATTCTGCTTTCACATATTTGATATAGCTTATGCCATCAGTTCGAGCAAGAAAACTTGGTCAAATTAAACTTTAAAATTAATCTGAGCCTACTCAAAACTACAAGGAGGCAAAGAGAACTAGGAAACTAATATGCTATTATTACTGCTAGCAGGCAATATAGTGACCAGAGAGGACTAGAAAACAACAAAACTGAGGACGTGAATCCATTTTTTTATGACTTTGATTGATTCCATTAAGTATTTTGATTATAGTACCAAAAAAAAAAGGCGGCATGATCAAAGTTTATTTACTCAACCAGCTCGTTATTATCAACCAGCCTAAACACAAAGTTTGTTTAAGAACCTTGTTTTCTTCAATGGCCTGTTTGCCTCTCTTCTCCGAATTCTAACCTTCTTTCTCTTAACACTTTGCTCACATTTCGAATGCCATCGCTTGTAAATCTTGTTCTTCCTTCGAAATCGATTACTATCATTCCGGCCACTCACGAAACTACCATCAGCAGCGTGCGCAACGCGTTCACCCCAGCAATCCTGTTAATTCACATCACAGTGTGATTCACGTTCATTTACACAATTCGGCTTTACATGGACTCCAAATAGTCTGTGCCAAACTCCTCCCCCAACTCCTTTTGCCATGGTTATTGATACGTCATGGCAAAAGCTTGGGAGCAGCTCTTAGGCTATGGGCAGCTAGCTCACCATCAAACAGTAAATTTTTTTAAAGCTCAGCGAATGACTAATTTCACGTACACATGGTGGGTTTAGAAGCTTTACAAATCCATATTTTGACCAATCTAGCTATAGTGCTGTACCTGCTGGTAGGCTTGAGCTACAAAACTACGCTGTTGCTTCCAGTAAATCCCATCATGGTGTTTCAAGCCCAAGCTCAGGGGCTATTGAGGGAGGAGCTCGTGGAAATGCCAGTCCTTTAGCTAATCAAGATGAGCTTAGTGTGATTGCTTATGACAGCGAGGATGTTGAGGAACAGAAAGAGTTGTTGCAGACTAACACTAATTTTTGGGTGGAAAACCGGCGGGAAGATGGCTGACGTGTAGGGTTGAGATTTATTAAGGTGTTTTTGACATTTTATTTGAGGTGGGTGGTGTAGGTTTTGAAAAGTGGCTTTACGGGTGGTTTTTTTTGGGTTTAGAGAAAAAAGATAAAGAACATGGGTGATTATTTTCAGTTTGATTTAGTTTTTATCTATAAAAAATCTAAATTAATTTTTTTTTAAAATATATATAAAAAAATCAAAACCGGTTCCAATCGACGGTTTCGGTTCAGTTCTGTTATTTTAAATTAAAAACCAAAACCCAACCGACTAGTTTCGATTCGGTTTGATTTAGTTTGGTTTCAATTCGATTTGGTTAGTTTATATTAAAAATTGAAAATTATATTGTTTTTGGGCTTTTTTTGGATTTTCTAATGAGTTTTTTCCGGTTCGGTTCGGTTTTTTGATTCTAGGTTTATGAAATCGAAACCAAACCCAACCGAAATATTTTTTAAATATTCTAATCGGTTTAATCAATTTTTTTTTCATGGTTTAATTTTTTTGGTTTTTTCGGTTTAATCAGTTTGTCGGTTTTTTTGCTCGCCCCTACTAGACAACATGTCGGTGAGGTTTAACTTAAGTTTTTAAATTTCTCTTTTAATTTTAGCCCTTAATCTTTTAATTTGTTTAATTGGATTCTTAATTGAATTTTAATTTTCAGAATCAATTCAATTTCACTTCTGTCAAGTTTTAAAATGATCCCTTGATTTTAGTGTATTGTTATCTTGGTCTTTAGTCTTGGATATTTTTTAATTTTAACCTAAATTGACATTCAAACTTCTAATTTCTTCAATTTCATCTTATTTTTAATTGAATTAGATCCTCATATTCACATGCCTATTGCAAAAAAAATCATTAGTTTTGAATTTCTTTAATTTGACCCTTAATCGACCATCAAATTTTGATTTTCCTACAATTTTATCTATAATTTCATCCGATTGAGTTTGTTAAAATTAAATTTGATCATTTAAAATTTCAATCATCTTAATTAAGCCCAAATTAGACTTTCAAACTTAATTTTTCACCAATTAAGCCCTAATAAAATTAATTTGACCCATTAAAAGTCTAATTAAGTTCTTGCACTTAATTAATTCTTTTTAATTTGACCCAAATTAATTCATAAACTTAAATAAAACTTTAATTGGTGGGCCTTTGATTAAATCAAATTGACATATTAAAAGTCTAATTAAGTCTTCAGACTTATTTTTTTTTATCCAAATTCACCTAAAAATCATTTAATTTAACTCTTAATCTGTATTGTCTTTCAATCTTGAGTACAATTGAGCTCTCAATTTTGTCTAAAATCTCAGTTTGGTTTCTCTATATGCTTAAAACCATTCTCAGCCTGTTTTTTTTTTTTTTTTTTTTTGCCAAGTTACAAGCCTTTTTTCATTTTTGCTTTTTTTGTTGTTTTTTGTTGTTTTTGATTTTTTATATATATTTTGAAAGAAGAAAGCAAATTTGGGGAAAACCCAAAACTGGGTTGTGCCAATATCTAATAGAATATTTCATCTTATACTCATTAATTGTTCTACATTTTCGCTAACATACTTGTTTTCTCATATAAGATTTTCTATTTGTCTAAAAGTTTAGTTTTATAAGATTTAGGTAGGTACTTTTCCTATAACTTTTATTTCATATCATTCCAATTAGTGATAGAAAGTTTACCTCTACTCTCCAAATAACCCATAACACTTTTTCAATAAAGTTAGGCGGTACGTATCTCTAAATTTAATCTTAACAAATCTAACTTTTTCTATTTTCATATAATTTGAACCAATTAAAGAATTGATCTATGTTATGAATCCACCTATTAAAAATTCAAGGTTCATGACAACCATAAAAAATAGAGGCCTCTACTTTGTTACTTCTCATGACTCACTCATCAGGGTTATCATGATTGGGATAATCCATGTTATAGTTATATTAATGATGTCCATAGTAAACATATCTATAATGATTATTATTATTATTATATGTTTTACCAGTCCTAGGTGCCTTGTTTAGAAAATCTCTAGGGGTTCAATCCTCTTAGACATGTTGGTCATCTAGGCTTGCATGAGCTATAATTGCTCTTGAATGGCTGTAAGGGTATTGTTAATGGTTAGGTCCATGGTAGATTTAGACTCTAGGTTGGACACTAAATGACCATTACACAAATATATGTAACATTAACTTAGAGATATAATTGATATCACAATAATTTTTGCAAGTAAAAACACTATACACGAATAAAGTTATTTCTACGTGGAGATTAAGTAATACTAGAACACACCAAGAAAATTATATGCATGGAATGCTATACCTTTAATTTTAAATGGTTAATTAGATAAAAGTTATAACTTTTCACAAGTTTAGGCAAGCTTTATAATTAATAAAGAGGATTAGATGCCAAATATAAATGATAAAGTTGGTTGATAAATAAAAATATAATGGATAAGAAATAAGATGAGATCCTTTAAGCACAAAATACTATCAACGATAACTTAGAACAACAAATATAATATCTAAAAAAATAAATTAAAAGATTGAGTGATTTGCCAACCAAGATACTTAACGAGGCTAATATATCTCTTGTATTATACAAGTTTTATTGACATAGTAGTTCTGATATGATGTTGTGTCAACAAACTTTTATTTTGTTGTTGTCATTTTTTTTATACTTTTTATACTATTTATTTTAAAACATAGCTCTTGAAATTAAAAAGTATTGTACTTATCACTAATAATCTGCATAGGCTTTAGGCTTTACAACATGGACTCGAACTAACAAAATATTTGCTTGTTTTAGACTTTTCTTTTGTTTGTTGGTTGCTACTATGAGGAACTAGTTGTGGTGGTCGGATTGTTCAGTAATGATGGAGGTGGTTGCTAGTACCGAATGTCTTAATGAAGAAGGTTATTGGATTGTGCGCCGGCTGTGGGTGGCGGGTTTCTCAAATTCAGTGTGAAGAGGGGCTGTGGTGGATGGGCTATGTGTAGGTGTTGTGGTTGGTGGTTATGTGGCTTTCTCTAATGTCTGGTAGGGATGAATCCGAGTTAAGTGATGAGAAGGGAAGAGGGATCTTGTCCTGCTGGTAATTATCAATTGTATGGATGGGTCCTAGGGGTGATATTTTTGGTCTGGTTCGGTTTTTATCAAAAACAAATAACTAAACCGGTTTTTTTAAACCAAAACAGAACCGAAACCGGTTCGAACCGACCAGTTTCGATTTAGTTCGGTTATTTTAGAACAAAAACTGGTTATTTCGGTTTGACTTGGTTATTTCGGTTTGACTCGGGTTTTTCGGTTTGATTTAGGGTATTCTTTTCCGGTTTGGCTCAATTTATTTTTTGTTTGAGCTCAGTTCGGTTTGGTTTTTTCGGTTTCAGGCTTATAAAACTAAAACTGAATTGAACCGGTTGATTTTTTAAAAATTATAATCGATTTAATAGGATTTTTTTCACAGTTCAGTTTTTTCAGTTATTTTTTTTCCGGTTTTCTCGGTTTAATTGATTTTTCAGTTTTTTTACTCCCTCCTAAAATGGGTGGGTCAATCAATGGTTGATTATAAACAATGTTTGTATTTTCATCATGGTTGAGGATTGTCTAATTTCTTGATGAGTTGCTTAGTCTCTTTTTTTTTTTTTTTTTTTGTTATCTTCATTAAAGATTGTCAGATTTTAAGAATTTTTTTTTAATTTAGTCTCCTTTTGCTTTGTTAATAGTATAGGAATTTGGGATTATTGTGGAAATATTGAAAGGGGCTGGAATTGTGGAAGAAATTGCTACCACCTCTTTAAGGATTTTTTTTAATCGTTTAGTTACAGAAACAACTAAAATTTGAAGCTGTAATGCTATGGGCATGTTCGGAAGTATGGTTACGATTATTTTTCAAAGTACTTTTCATGCTGAAATGCATAAAAATGATTTTTTTTATTTTTTAAAAATTATTTTGAGATTAGTATATCAAAACAATCCAAAACATAAAAAAAATTAGTTTTTAACAAAAAAAATTTAATTTTTTTGGAAACACGGGTTAACGTTTCCAAACGCTTATGCGAGACGAGAAAAGCTCTTGAAAAATAGAGGAAAATTATAGGAAGAGAACTTTGTTTAATCAATCAAAACTCTTTATGATATTTAAAAAATTACATATATACATAGTAAAACCCCAATAAAAACTAACAATTAAACTCATAGTTCACTAAATAAAAATTTTCTAACAAAATAATGTAAATTAAATCTAAAAATAAACCCAAATAAAAATTCAATAGATTGAGTTTGAAAGTGTCCAATCTTTCAATCATGATGAGTTGCGTTACTTTTGCTCAACCTAGTTAGTTATTTCATTTGCAAAGACTCTTGTATTGGTTGGTTATAGTGGAGGTGGCAGATCAACAATCACTTTCAAAAATTTTAGATTTATTGAAGAATTTTTCTAGCTATTGGTATATATACTTACAATTTATCAGTATACATTTTTCCGATGATTAGTTCATGAAGGGAAATTATCTTTCAAAAAAAATTCTCATCAGTGATTTATAATTTATCAATAATAATTTTCTGATGCAAAAATACATAAAAAAATTTTTACTTATTTTATTTTGTCAGTATTTTCACATTAATAAATATAACATATATATATCGAAGAAAAAACCTATTAGAAATTGAGCTCAAGATGATAACTTTTGCATACCCCGTTAGCCCTGAGATTAATGTGTGGAGGGGTTTTTGCTTAAAGGTCAAAGGTTTTATGACTGATACAAAGGTTAATTATGAGTCGATACCCATGAATGCTTGCCTCTAGCTCGAACCCTCTTTTCCAACAGGGATCATGGTGGCTAATAACTAAGAAAATATGTTTTTTTCCGGTTTACTTGGATTCAAGTCTGAAGCTAGCATCCAAAAACCTAAAAGATGATGAAATATATCTTACTGTAGCACTGTTATCGTAGCATCCAAAAAGGTTTAAGTGACTTCTTGCAAACACGTAACATTCGAGGCATGTACGATTTGATCATCCCAGAACTTCATCTTTCTGAAAAATAATCCCTAGATGTAAAGGGAGAAGATAAAAGCAGGCCGGGAGAGACGAGGGAGAAGAAGGAAAGGAAAGGAGAAAGAAATCTTCGACAATAAAAAATTGATTAACATATATGCCTGTATATTATATAGAGATTACATCATTATCTTTATCAACAAATCATCTGTAAAGGTGTACTGACAATCTTTAGTGGGATCGCAATATATGAATGCTTAAATGATTATTTCTTTCAAATTATAAAATTATTTGTTAGTACTCAATGTTGTTAAATAATTTATTATATATCACTACTTCACTTGCAAATTTTAGACAAGTGTTGAGATTGGAATCCCACAGTTTCTCAGAATTTTTTTTTTCTAGCCACACCAGGTTTTGAGGCAAACCCAACTCCTAGACTTTTGGGCCTTTGTCAAGTAAATCAAATCATAAAGAAGAATTCTTACACTGGAAGTAATAATTGAGGATTCAGTGGACTGAAAATGATGAAAAAAATAGAGTAAAATTTACTTAATCATCACAGCTGACAGCACTCGTATGGTTATCGAAAGAGAGAGTGGTTTTGGTCAAAAATAGAGTGATTTATGGCATGCAAGGATAGAACATCAAGATATTCCCACCTTCCTTAAAAACTCCATACCCTCTAATCTCAAAAGGGAAATGCTACCACATTTCAGACAAACAACCTATGGACCAAAATACCCACTAAATGCATCAACAATGCTCGCAGCACAGTACTCTCATATGAGGTTACAAATTGTCATTTCGTATCAAAATAGGGGCACTAACTTCTCATCAGTTATGAACACGTCACTTGGCTTCCAAGCCAAGAGAGATTGATAGTTACTTGTCTTGCATGCAAAGCTATGGAGGTTTTGAGGTTTGCCAATGGTTTCTACTATCAAAACAAATTGGTTTCCTTGGATTGCAGGCGTCTTGTGATCATTTCTATATGCAAAAAACCTCCATCTCTTTAAAGTAGAACCCACTTGATCATCTCAGGTATTATCCTTTTGTTTCTATCAATCTTGTGTGAAATGATATATTTACCTATGGATATGCTTCAGATCGGTTTGGATTCATTGATGTCATCTATGATTTAGCTCCTTTTTTTTCTAATTTTTTTCCAGAAACTTTTGTTCTATGTCAGTTACTCACAAGCCATACTTTTGGATTCATTTTGCTATTATCTATTAGAAATTTGAAGAAACTTCTGTAGCTTATTCCAGTAAATTCATTTTCATGGAGTCTAAATGGTTCCAGGATGTTCATGTTGTAGTATTGCATAAGATATAATTGGTTAGAGATAAATAGCTACATATATACTGCTAGGAGTTGAAAAATATTGCAAACAAAAAGGGTTGAATTAGCCTACGGGTTTAGGCTAGTGAAAAGATTTCAGCCTGTGATGCACGCTGGCTAAAGGCGCATGTCACAGGTTTGAATTAAATGCTAGCCGAAGAAACCTGAGTTTACCTGGTGTAAAGGCATCAGGGCATGGGCTTATTCACATATCCGTAGGTTACCTGAAACTGAAAGGGCTTACAGAACAACAAAAAAAAGGGAGAACGGATAGATTCTTAAAACCATATATGGTACCTGAAAATTATGCTTTAGTTCTTCAGCATAAAACACTGTTAGTACTTAGTAGTACTGTTGATCTGACACCAAAATTTGGCGCATTATTCAGCTTTACAAATTTGGATGAAGAAAAGTAATTGGTAGAGGTCCATAGTTTCAAATAGAGAAGGAAAAGGTATGGCATCTCTTACACCAGGAGTACTGCTTAAGCTTCTTCGGAGTATAAACTCGAATGTAAGGGTTCGAGGAGAATATCGGTCTGTTCTCCTGCAAGTTATCAGCATTGTGCCAGCCCTGTCAGGCTCAGAACTATGGCCTAATCAGGGTTTCTTCATAAAAGTATCCGATTCCTCACATTCTACCTATGTCTCATTGTCGAAGGAAGACAATGAGCTAATTTTGAATAACAAGTTACAACTTGGGCAGTTTTTCTATGTTGATAGAGTGGAAGCTGGGACCCCAGTTCCGACTTTAAGTGGTGTTAGACCAGTGGCAGGGAGAAATCCTTTCATTGGGAATCCGAAAGATCTGATGCAAATGTTGGTTCCATCTGAGGGTCCAGTGCCAGTTAATGATGGAGTTAATAGTTCAAAACCGAGGGAGTTATCAGAAGTGAAAGGGGAGAATGCAAGGCAGAAAATTGTTATCAAAGAGGAAAAGGCTGGAGTTGCATCTAGGTATATGCAGGGTGTTTTGACAGGAAGTCTTAAAGTTGGTGAAGTGGATTCAAGTGGAATTGGGAAGAGCAATGAGAGTGATAATAGTGGACCAGGTAAGAAGGTTGGATTAATGAATGGCAAGCAGCAAGAAAATAAAGGTCAGGTACGATTTTCCATTTTGGTTCTGCAGAGACATAAATAACTTGTTCTAATAGTTGCTTTTCTTTAAATTCTGCCTCCTTTTTCCTTTACTGGTTTAGGTTTCAAGTAAATTACAGGCGGAAAGACTATAAGGTGGAAATTATAAAAATGCACTAGAAGCACATGATGTTCTTCCAATGAACTGTCTGTGATGCATCAATTTTCTTGTCCAGCATAAAAAAATGGTAGAGAAATTACTTTATGAACATTTCCAAGATATCCAGTGTCCTATTTTGATTGATACAATTAAGAAAATAAGGTTCCTTAATCCTCACAATGACATGTTTCGTTTGGTGCATGCACTCTGCTGCATGAAATGTACAGTGTACATTATGTAACAGTTATTTGTGTAAGCATTGCAGGCACGCCCGGCCACTCCTTATCAAAATCAACCTGATGCGCTTTCATCAAAGCCAGACGTCGCCGTATCCAGCAACAAAGAATTTCCAGCGTCTTCCAAGAGAACTTCTGCAAAACGGTTATCAAATAAACAAGACGATACAAACTTCAATTCTTTGTCAAGTAATAACAATAAAATCCCTTTTCCTGAGGCAACATCATGGACCTCTTTGCCTTCAAACCTCATGAAGCCTGGAAAGGTAAGTTTTTCCTGTTTTCCTCACTTTCACCCTTTTTTAAGTTGAGGAAGCTTTAGGATGGCAGGTCTCGAGAAAAACTTTTCATTCTTGTGCATTATGCTAACCACATGGAAGATTTTTTATCTTATTGATCCAAATAAATGACATTGCCTTCAAGAACGAGTCTTTAACCCACTAATTGAAGCACCAGATATACAAGAAAACTATGAAAACTCTTTCATCAATCTCAGCATCATAATGCAGCTCTCTTTTCTCATTGTTTATTGTGTTCTAAGGGAATGCTTCGAAGGAGATATTTAGCTACCTTGGTTGCAGCTGAGGCTCAAAAGGAGGCATCCACTGCTGCATCTCTAATCAAGTGCCTCAAGTAAGTACATAAATAACAAGGCCAAAACATAGTTTGATTCAAGATAATACAAGCCGTTTCTCTATATCCCTCTAACTTTCATCCTTTTTCATTCAGTATGTTTGCTGAGCTCTGCGCCTCTGCCTCACCAGAGAACCCCCACCTCACTCTCACCAAGTTCTTTACACTCCAACAACTCATCGACCAACCAAATGTAACAGCCCCATTGAAGGATAAATCGCTTCAGTCATTTACTCACTTTTCTTCTCCAGAGACCCAAAAAACAAGCAAAAAGACTAGTCTAAGTAAGGCCAAAGCTACATTGAAGTCTCCAAAGCCTTCAATGGAGTTAAGTGCAACTGAGAAGCAGGAGTGGGCTAAAGGAGACGGTAAAAAAGAGATTAAAGAACTCCAACAGACTCTTTTGAATGAAACAAGGGCTTGGTTTTTGAGATTCTTGGAGGGAGCATTGGATGCTGGGTTTCATGTTGCAGCCCAGGAGAAGAAAGGTAAGGACTTCGCCACACAACGAATGGAACCGGAGAACAACCATATTGCTGTTGCATTGTCACAGCTTAAGCATGCTAATGAGTGGTTAGATATACTAAGAAGCAAATTGAGCTCTGAAGACAATAATGAATTAGTTGAGACTGTTGATCGGTTGAAGCAAAAGATTTATGCTTGTCTGCTTGCTCATGTGGATTCAGCTGCATCAGCTCTAGAGAATCGATCTAATCGTGGTTGATTCAGAAAAAAAAGGTGGGGGGGGGGGGGGGGGGATTGTTGGATTTAGAATTTTACATCTCCTCTCTTGTAAACAAATAACTTATATATCTAGGTAATGCTGATTATCAAGCAAAGATCATTTGTGCCAAACCATGTTATATGAATTTGACCTGATGTATTTATTATGCAAGTTATATATGATGTAATAATCTTTATAAATAATAAGACCGATGAAGGTAAACTTTGATATGAGACTGAAATATACTTAAGCTTTCTTGATTAATTCTCTACCTCTATTGACAAAGATACGATGCAATGACGAGGCAAGAAACACGTAATGCAGGTGATGTTGATGGTCAAGTAAGTTCCCCGAAAATTAGTTAGGATTTTTACCTTTATGACAGAGCTAAATCCTGCTCTACTTTCTGAACCCTTGTAGTCATAAGAGGGAGGGTCCAAGCTGGAGAGATAGAGCACATGCAAAACTATCAGACTTTCAAGCTGATAGATTTAGCATGTGCCCTGCTTCTCCAGCATGGCTCACCCTCTCCAGCTCTCCCGATGTTCCGATTCCAAGAGGTCAACTTTCTGATCAAACACGGCTAAATGCTTCACAATTAGGATGATATGAACTAGCAGATTGGGATTAATAAACTCTGGAAGCAAGGTTTGTAAATGGGAACATTGTAAATAATGGGTTATACATGATAGAAATTACATGGGATTATATACATGGTAAATTGCAATTTGAGTGGCCATCATGGAAGCTGTTGGAAGCAAAAAAGCTTACTTAGATCCAACAAATTAATGAGCTTGACAATATGTTGGTGAGAAGGTAGTTGATCCTGTGGCTTTCCTTGTTACATAAGCATTTATATTTAAGCAAATCTCAAAGGCATTCTTAACCAAACAATCGAGCGACTGTTGGAAGTTTGGCTGCCAAAAGAGGTAGCCCATTTGAAGTGGCGAATCACAAGAGCACTAGCCATGTCAGGAAATATGAAGGTCTACCAGTTGTCAACTGAAAGTGGCCTTCCCCATGGCAAGGCAGCCCACCCACCATCGCCTAGTAGGAGATCTAATTAATCTATACGTGAACCCTCTTGCCTAAAAGGCTTCGAAGGATAATCATCCTAGCAAGCTCATCCTCCTTGCGTGCCTATGCTTCTGTGTGTGAGTTCGTCCCTATCTTATTTTTAGAATGGGCAACCTATTATTGGATGTTACTGTCACGTTTTTAAGAATTTGGATTAATGGAGACCATATCAATCTACCCATCATTTTCTTGTATGGATTATTTTTCATAGCAGAATAAAAATTTAAGTGCTTTCTCAGAACAAATCATCAGTATTTTAAAGGAGCACCTGGTTCTGCATAATAATCCCCAAAATTCACAAAATAAGCTGAAAAATCGTGGCCTCGTAAGATATCAAATAAAACTAAACAAAAACCAATAGTGTATTAAATTTTAAATAACATTGTAGTTAAGAGCTTACAAACAGCCCAACTATATCTCCACACGTATGGGATGCTTTCGTATGCCCTAGTCAGCAGATTAAAAAAGGTAGTTTTTTAGATTGTATCCACGAGTATTGATGGCTTCGCAACAAAACTAAGCGGGGGGACACAACAGAACTGTCATGTGTACAATCACTAGAAACAACTCATAGTATATTTATGGTCTTCAATACTCACGGAAAGTGAGATTTAGACGACCTGGACGGAGATTTGTTTCATCAAGCAGGGCCGCCGGGGCAGTCTTTGGTTGAACAGAACTTACACCATGAAAAATATGTCGAGACATCCCGCCAAAGATCAGTACATCCCCGGATTCCAACTTAACCTTTTCTGCCTTCTCAACATCCCTCTGATCACCATATAGGAATTCTCCTATATCTCCTATGGAAAAGGAAACCACAGGTAATCCTGTGCGCAGACTCTCTGGACTTTCATCTTTATCCTGCACGGAGACAACGTACTCTAAGCGTGCTAAGAGGCGGTCAGGAAAAGCCAAAGAGATCTTTATTAAACCTCATAAAATGCAAAATCATTTTTTTAATACAGAACAATGCACAAGGCAACATAAAAGGTGTACGAGAAAACTGCAACTAGTACAAGAAAGTTGACACTGCAAACCTGATGAAGACCAAGCCGCCCACTTTCTGAGTAAAAGTTTACGACACAGATGTTAGGTGACAATGGTGGTAGAATGTCTTCAGCAGCTGTAGATTTACAATTTATTTCTATAAGAGCATGGGAATCTTTGATTGCTCTCTCAACCAGCGGATGGAAGTCACTAGGAAAAATGGGTGCCTTGGCACCATCAACTGGCCGATGTTCTAAATACTTACCTCTATCAGGGTCCCAACTTCTACCAAGGGACATCATTTTCAAATGCATTCTTCCACCATCACGGTAAACTGGTTGGTAGAAACCTCCAGGACCCAGACCAATATCTCGGCATAGCTTTATTATTTTTATCTAGTATCAAGTCAAAGCAAACAATAAATTAATACCTGTTAAATCATAAGGTAAATAATAAATCAATGAAAATGGAAGTTCACAGACTGCACCGTTAATTTCTCTCAGACTCATAATACAAGTCATCAATAGACTAGTTGTTAAGACACCAGAAGCCATTTTTTTAGTAAGGTTTATTAATTACCAATTGTCTTACTATATTTCATAGTCCTGTAGATTTAGGTCGAGCTCACTGTATGTAATATGAACTCAATAACATTCTGCATCAATGAATGAAAGCCAAGGGTAGCACATGTAACTTTTAAAGAGGCAAAGACGAATTAACTCGATAAGGGAAAAGAATGAGCATAAAGCAAGCAGCACCTGATCATGCAGGGATAAGTAATTCTTTAGTAAAACCATCCCCGATCTTAGTATCCGTCCATTCACCCCATCTGCAGCTCGTCTAACATCATTCCTCTTTTCTCTATTCTTCACAAGCAAAGAAGGTTTTAGCTTAAGAGTAGTTCCAGTCTTGGGCAGGCAAATATCAAAAGGCTCAACCACTGCCTGTTGCTCTGAATACCCCGAATCCCCAGCAGATACCACAATATTGGGATCCTTTTCTTGTGAAAGCTGGTCATTAGCACCAGCTTGAAATGACAGGTGAGACTCATTCTGATTTTGCAATGGGACAGTACTATTCAATTTGAGACAGAAATCAGGGTGCATTGCACCATCCTTTGCTCCCTTTTCCAAGGGAGCGCTAACAATATCAGACTTCATATCCCCAGAACCTGAACTAGCTGGCATCAATGCAGAATCGCCCTTGTTAACTGAATTTGAAGCCACAGAACAATCTGACTGATTTGACCCAATACTGCTGCAACTGGGAGCACTTTGGTCGTGCAGGATCGTTCCCGTACTGGACATGCTATCTTCTAATGACTTATTTTCTAATGGTTCCTTCTGGCAAAAATTGTTACCCGCACTGTTGTGATTACTTGGAAACCGCCCTCGTGAATTCCGCTGCGAGTTTGTTCCTCTGTTGCTAAAAGGTTTCTCATCAGAAGAAGACTCATCTGCTCCAACCTACGCCGTTTTCAAATTACATGACATTAGCAAACTTTCCCATCAACGCTAACCTCCTCATACCCATTTATTAATAAAATAAACAAAATATGCAATAACTATCAGGATTAATTATAAAAAAAAAGAAGGAAAGAAATAAACCCACAAAAATGGGTCCTAAAAAACAAATTAAATAATATGCATGCAAAAAAATAGATAAAATAAGTTTAAATTAATTTAAAATGATGTATCCATGATGATTATCACAATCAATTTACACCAAACAAGAAAACTATTGCTATAATATAAAAAGCCCACGAATCACAAAACTTGAAGATTCCAACATCCATCAATCAATAAAAGAAAAACACCAGGAATGAAATAAAAGAAGAGGGACGATGAAGTTACAGAGTAGGTATTGTGGAAAGAAGGATCCGAAGATCTCCCCTTGGCAACCCAATGCTCGCCTCCTCCGGGACTGCGCCATTGACCTCGACCTCGATCTCGTCCTCGACCTCGACCTAGATCTCGTCCTCGACCTCGACCAGGATCACGATTCATGGTTGGATTAAGTTTAGCGGGTAATAAATCGAGCTTCTTTATGATAATAAATCAGTGATCGGAGGGATCGATGTTGTAATTTGCAGAGACCGTTAGCTTACTTACAAAGCAGGTGACAGGAATATATAAATAAATAGATAGAAAAAGAAAGGGAAGGAAGTCAAAGAGTCTGCAATTATGAGTCTTTCTTTTGGTACACTGTTTTTAAGGTTTTATTGATGATGAAATCACTACGAATACTTCTGTCTTGTCGATTTCTACGCTTTACTTTCATAGCAGTTTCTCTTTCGGTTGAAAAGTAATTTTATAAAATTTAATTTCTTTTTAAATTAATTTTTTTATATTTTAAAATCATTTTAATATATAAATATTAAAAATAAAAAAAATTATTTCAATAAATTTCTAAATAAAACATGCTCTTATTGTGTTTAAATAATGTGTTAAATTTACAAATGATAATTGAATAGGAGAATAAGAGAATACCTTTCTTCTTCTTATTTTTATTTATTATTGGAGAAAATTACACTTAATCTTATAGTTTGATTATTTTTTTATTTTAAAAAATTATAATTTACATCTTAAATTTTATTCATGCAATAAAACTTAACATTCTAAAAAAAATTAATAAAAAATATCTGACATTATTTTTTATATGATAGTTAAAGAATCCTTATATTAAATATTACAACCTTATCATTTAAAAAAAAAACCATCACATTCAACATTTTCTCCTCCCTTTTCTAAATCTTGAACCCAACTCCAAAATTATTTTATGGAGATTCAACCAATTGAATTCAACCCAATATTCCAAAAAAAAAAAACAAAAAACAAATACCCATTAGTTAGATTTCCACAGTAATTCACAATGGAGCCTCAAAGCAACTGCCACGCTTTCTTCTCAATCTTAAACACCTCTCTGTCAACAACCTTGATTCATCAGATTTAAGACACCATGACCTTGCACTATCTGCTAGATAGTCCAAGTTCCAAGCTTGGAAATTGATGGTTAGTGCCACTAAACATGGAGTAAAAACTCATTGAGCCCATGTAAATATTGGGAAACTTATTCCCATGGAACCCATAATTTGATAGAATATTAGAGTTCTCGTTTCCAAAATTTAATGTTGACCGACCAAAATTAGGAACAAACTTTGATCCAATTCTGCCAACAGAGGGCCAAATCCCACTTGCCATATTAGATATTGTTTGGAAACGCGGTGCAAATCACGTTCATTAAAAAATTATTTTTTTTACTAAAAATCAATTTTTTTTATGTGTTTTGGATCGTTTTATGTTGATCTCAAAAATAATTTTTTAAAAATAAAAAAACATCATTTTGATGCATTTCGGCACGAAAAACACTTTGAAAAGCAACCACAATCACATTCCTAAACAAGCCTTTTCTTCTTGAATTATGGGCGTTTAAAAGTGTGATATCAGTTGCTTTTTAAAGTGTATTTTTTCTCAGAAATGCATTAAAATAATATTTTTTTATTTAAATTTTTTTTTGACATCAGCATATCAAAAAAATCTGAAAACACAAAAACATTAATTTAAAGTAAAGAAAAAAATAAAAAAATTTTAATTTTTAACAAAACACTTTGAAACACAAAAATAAACAGCTCTTAACATTCATCATGGTCCAGATAGTTCTATCTTTGGACCCTATAACATCGGGTCCTAACCCTACCATTCTTTCATGCAATCCCAGTACCATAGGGCAGGAATAGTCCCTTTACCAGTTGCAATAATAATCGATAGTTATGCTTGTTGCAACAACCACTAAATTATTTCTCCATCAAATTTATGCCCTAGTTCTCTCGTTAGTTGAAAAATCCTAGCTGCATAAAGAGTTGACATCCTTATCCCCCTTCTTCTGCCATCCATTTTTTTGTTCTTGTCTTTGTTTGAGAACTCTATAATGCTAATTGCTTCTTGTTATCATCTTTATTTACAATTAAAAAAATCTCTGTCAAATTTATTTGCCTCTCATTAGTGAGGATGGTTGGATATGTGGAGGCTTTTTTAATGGTGGTAGACGGATGAGAGATTAGAGAATGGGAAAGAGAGAGAATAGAGTGAGGGTAGTTTGGTCTTTTCATTAATTTTAAGAAATTATATGATATAAATTGTGATTTTTTAAAACATGGAGATAAAGTGAAAAGAAAAATCAGATGTTATAAGCAATTTTATTTGATATTGAATAATAAATAGTATTTAATTAAGAGATATTCAAAATTGATGATAATATATGAAAATGAGTATAAATATACAAGAAATTCCATTCATAAATACCTAGTATTGGCTCATGCATAGACCTTGATAGTATATAGCTATATAAAACAAAACTTAATGAAAATAAAAAAGTAGACAAGTAAAAGACAAGCCTCTTCGCCAAAGGCTATTCTCAATATCATAGGTTAGATTTTATAAAGGTATTTGCACTTATGGCATAGTTGGATTCGATCAGTCTAATAATAGCACTTGCAGCTAAAAATCAATAGACAATTTATCAAATGGACGTGAAATTAACATTTCTGCAAGAGGAGTTAAATGAAGAAGTGTTTGTTGAGCAGTGTCATAAAGACACCCTACCTACGCTATACTTCTGAATATACATATCATAAAATAAATTATATAAAATCCATAATGTATCGTAAACTTTCAAAATATTTCATCATCAGAATAAAACAAAACTTAAAGAAAAGCCTCGTAGAGCAAGCAAAATATATCGACCAAAACTGAAAAAGTTGGAACACTCAATAAAGTTCATATGCTAACAAAAACTAAAAACCTAAAATAATATTAAAAATTAGGGGTGAGTTCAATCAACTTAGTGAGAGAATAACATTTAACATACATCTTAGATATTAATAGTTTGTAAGTCGATATATCTTAATATAAATATACATAATAAGCATATTAACATAAGGTAGTGGAATACATGTCAAATATTAGATGACACTCGAAAGTGACCACTGTGAGAGGACCAGTCACCACAGGTCGACATCTTTCTCACTAGCTAGGTATACAAAATACTATGTGCATATAAACTAATAACTCTCCGTTAGCAAGGAGTTAATGACAAGTATATCGATATCAAGACATAATAGATATTCACATAATTATCAAAGCAATGTATATCATATCAAATAAAATTTAGTTCAACAAAATACAGGTGCAAATTCAAGAATGGATGAGTACTCGAAAAATAAAGCAACATATATAAATATTCAAGAAATTAACTAGTTGTACTCATCATATAATCAACATATAAATATTATTTATATTACATGCATATTAAAGATTATCTCACTCACTCGGAAAATGAAAGCAGAAAAACAAACGGATGTAGAACCAGAGGTTGCTGAAGATCGTTAGGAGGAATATCAGCAGAACCTATAACAGATACAGAAAACACTCAAAAACAATTCAAAGCAAAGTATCATAAAAAGATTAAAAACTCTAAACTTAGAGACCAAAATATAAATATAAGGTTGAACTGTTTTACCCGGTTGATCCTAAACATAACCTAAATTGATCAAATATAACAAACCCGATAAAACTCTATTGTTGGGTCAACCGGTCGACCATAATGACCAATCGGTTGGTCAGTTTAGACTATGATTGATCGACAATAAATAACCAACCGGTCGGTTGATTTAAAATAACTGGTCGATTGACAGCAAACAAATAACCAGTCGGCCGGTTCAACCAACTGGTCGACTAGTTGATCGGAATTTCTAGAATCGTGATCTACTAGTCTTCCAAACTGCAAATTACACAAAACCACAATATAATCTTCAACAACCCATGATTCCAATCATTCAACAACCCATGATTTCAATCATCAAATCAGATCATTTTATGCAAACTAACACCCTAATGCTTCAATTAAATTCCTTAAATAATCCAATCATCAATCCAAAGCAAAATCCTAAACACTTCTTAAGTCTTTTCATAATCAATTTTATAATCGAAAATAATAAGAGGGGGAATCACTTATTTATTTCTTTAACCTTTTTACTTAAAACTTGAGCTAAAACTGAAATCCTTGGTATATATAGGAGAAAGTTACAGTGGAGAGAAGAAAAGATAAAAAAAAAAAAAAACAATTCCCTAGTAACCTTTCTTTAAATACTTAGGTTAGTTAGGTCGGGTTTTGGGTTGAACTTTTAGCTGGGTCTGTTGGGCCAAAACATGGGTCTTACAAGTAGCCTCAAGTTTATGTGCATAAGATTAAGGAATAATAGGTTAATAGGCTTAAAAAGTTTTTATACGAATTTAAACAAGCTCCACAAGCTTGGTATAGTTGTATAGACGCTTATTTCATGAAGGAAGGCTTTGAAAAATATCTTTATGAACACACCTTGTTCATAAAAACAGTAAATGAAGGTAAAATTTTAATTGTGAGCCTGTATGTTGATGATCTCATTTTTACTAGAAATTGATGAATCTATGTTTGCTAAATTTAAGAGTTAAATGATGTTTGAGTTTGACATGACTGATATTGGAAAGATGAGATATTTTCTTGGTATAAAAATTACGAAAAGATCTTATGGGATATTCATTAGCCAAAGAAAATATACTTTGGATGTCCTGGTGAGATTTGGAATGAGTAAAAGCAATTTGGTTCTTAATCAATTATCTCGGGTTGCAAACTGTTAAGAGATGAAGACGGAGTCAAAATAGACAACACTTTGTACAAACAGGTTGTAGGAAGTCTCATGTCTACTCGACCATACTTTATGTTTATGGTAAGTCTTATTAGCAGGTATATGAGTAGTTCTACTGAGCTTCATATACAGGCAGCAAAGTCTTAAGATATCTAAAGAAAACAATTAATTTTGGGATGTTCTACAAAATGAAAGGAAATAGAGACTTATTGGTTTACACGAACAATAATAATTATACAGGATACCAGGATGATAAAAAAGCATTTCAGGTTATGGTTTCTTACTAAGTCTATCATGGTCATTAAAGAAGCAGCTGATTGTAACTATACCTACCACAGAGGCAAACTCCATTGTTACAGCCTCTTATGCATTGTCAGGTGAGAGTCATTCTGATTTTGCAATGGGACAGTACTATTCAGTTTGAGAGAGAAATCAAGGTGCATTGCACCATCCTTTGCTCCCTTTTCCAAGGGAGCGCTAACAATATCAGACTTCATATCCCTAGAACCTGAAATAGCTGGCATCAATGCAGAATCGCCCTTGTTAACTGAATTTGAAGCCACAGAACAATCTGACTGATTTGACCCAATACTGCTGCAACTGGGAGCACTTCGGTCGTGCAGGATCCTTCCCGTACTGGACATGCTATCTTCTAATGACTTATTTTCTAATGGTTCCCTCTGGCAAAAAATGTTACCCGCACTGTTGGGATAACTTGGAAACCACCCTCGTGAATTCGGCTGCGAGTTTCTTCCTCTGTTGCTAAAAGGTTTCTCATCAGAAGAAGACCAAAAAATGTTACCCGTGCTGTTGGGATAACTTGGAAACCACCCTCGTGAATTCCGCTGCGAGTTTCTTCCTCTGTTGCTAAAAGGTTTCTCATCAGAAGAAGACTCATCTGCTCCAACCTACGCCGTTTCCAAATTACATGACATTAGCAAACTTTCCCATCAATGCTAACCTCCTCATACCCATTTATTAATAAAATAAACAAAATATGCAATAACTATCAGGATTAATTATCAAAAAAAAAAAGAGGAAAGAAATAAACCCACCAAAATGGGTCCTAAAAAACAAATTAAATAATATGCATGCAAAAAAATAGATAAAATAAGTTTAAATTAATTTATCCATGATGATTATCACAATCAATTTACACCAAACAAGAAAAATATTGCTATAATATAAAAAGCCCTCGAATCACAAAACTTGAAGATTCCAACATCCATCAATCAATAAAAGAAAAACACCAGGAATGAAATAAAAGAAGAGGGACGATGAAGTTACAGAGTAGTTACTGTGGGAAGAAGGATCCGAAGATCTCCCATTGGGAACCCAATGCTCGCCTCCTCCGGGACTGCGCCATTGACCTCGACCTCGACCTCGATCTCGTCCTCGACCTCGACCTCGATCTCGTCCTCGACCTCCACCTAGATCTCGTCCTCGTCCTCGACCTCGACCAGGATCACGATTCATGGTTGGATTAAGTTTGGCGGGAAATAAATCGAGCTTCTTTATGATAATAAATCAGTGATTGGAGGGATCGATGTTGTAATTTGCAGAGACCGTTAGCTTACTTACAAAGCAGGTGACAGGAATATATAAATAAATAGATAGAAAAAGAAAGGGAAGGAAGTCAAAGAGTCTGCAGTTATGAGTCTTTCTTTTGGTACACCGTTTTTAAGGTTTTATTGATGATGAAATCACTACGAATACTTCTGTCTTGTCGATTTCTACGCTTTACTTTAATAGCAGTTTTTCTTTCGGTTGAAAAGTAATTTTATAAAATTTAATTTCTTTTTAATTTAATTTTTTTATATTTTTAAATTATTTTAATATATAAATATTAAAAATAAAAAATATTATTTCAATAAATTTCTAAACAAAATATTCTCTTATTGTGTTGAAATAATGTGTTAAATTTACAAATGATAATTGAATAGGAGAATAAGAGAATACCTTTCTTCTTCTTATTTTTATTTTTATTTATTATTGGAGAAAATTACACTTAATTTTATAATTTGATTATTTTTTTTATATTATCTTTTTTTATTTTAAAAAATTATAGTTTACATCTATAATTTTATTCATGCAATAAAACTTAACATTCTAAAAAAAATCAATAAAAAATATCTGACATTATTTTTTATATAATAGTTAAAGAATCCTTATATTATATATTACAACTTTATCATAAAAAAAACTAGGGGTGTTCACGGTCCGGTTCGGTCCGGTTTTAACACAAAAATTCAACCGAACCGGAAAATAGTATTCCTTATGAATATAACCCGAACCGAACCGAGAACCGGTTCAAACCGAACCGGTTTTGTTCAGTTCGGGTCGGCTTTTTAGCATAAAAACCATAAAAAACCGGACCAATCTTCATCACTGAACTTCTTCATCACTAAACTAAATCAAAGGAAAAATTTGACATCAAATATCAATCTAAGTTATTAATCACAGCAACCACTTACAAATTCAAGAAAAACAACAAAAAAAAACAATCAACAATCAAAGTCTTCCACATAGGAGCTGGGAAGGGGAAGGGGAAGGGGAAGGGCAAAGGGAAAGGGAAGGCTGAGAAGGGGGGAAAGGGAAAGGGAGATCCCGAAGAGAGCTGATTGACCATAAATTTTCTTGGATCTTTGGCTCTTTTGAGGTATGTAGAGAATCTCAAAACTTGCCTCCGCCCAGCACAAGGATGGAACTAGTATAAGTTATACTGTATAACTATCAAAGGCATGATTTCTTGAATAATGGTTCCCTTGCATCTGGATTGTGAAACTGGAAGGGGAAGGCTGGGAAGGGAAAAAGGGAAGGGAAGGCTTGTGGGGGGTGGCGGCTGAAAGGGGAAAAGTGTTTTAGGGTTCTGGGATGGGGAAGGGGAAGGGGAAGGGGAAAAGGGAAGGGAAGGCTTGAGGGGGAGTGGCGGCTGGAAAGGGAAAAAGTAATTTAGGGTTCTGGAAATGGAAAGGGGAAGGGGAAAGGGAAGGGAAGGCTTGAGGGGGAGTGGAGGCTGGAAAAGGAAAACGTAATTTAGGGTTCTGGGAAGGGAAAGTGAAAAAGGGGAAGATTGAAGGGAGAGGGGGGGTTGGCGGCTGGAAATTAAAGGGAAAAGTGGTTTAGGGTTAGGGATGATGCTTTTTATATCTTTTTTTTAAATCGGTTCGGTTTGGTCCGGTTCAATCGGTTTAAGCTTTTTAAAACCGGAACCGAACCGGACCGGGTGGGTTTTTTTATTTTTTATTCGGTTTATTCGGTTTTTTCGGTTAATTTTTTCTCGGGTTTTTCGGTTTAATCGGTTGGTCGGTTTTTTTGAACACCCCTAAAAAAACCCATCACATTCAACATTTTCTTATGGGATATTCATTAGCCAAAGAAAATATACTTTGGATGTCTTGGAGAGATATGGAATGAGTAAAAGCAATTTGGTTCTTAATCTCATTGTCTCGGGTTGCAAACTTTTAAGAAATGAAGACGGAGTCAAAGTGGATAACACTTTGTATGAAAAAGTTGTAGGACGTCTCATGTATTTGACTACTACTCGACCATACTTGATGTTTATGGTAAATCTTATTAGCAGGTATATGAGTAGTCCTACTGAGCTTCATATACAGACAGTAAAGAGAGTCCTAAGATATTTAAGAGGAACAATCAATTTTGAAGTGTTCTACAAAATGAGAGGAAATAGAGACCTATTGGTTTACATGAACAATGATTATACAAGAGACCAAGATGACAAAAAAAAGCATTTCAGGTTATGTTTTCTTATTAAGTTCAGAGGCTATATCATGGTCATTAAAGAAGCAGCTGATTGTAACTATATCTATTACAGAGGCAGACTTCATTGTTACAGCCTCTTATGCATGTCAGGTAGTATGGTTGAAAAGGATTCTGAAGATGCTTGGTAAAAAGCAAAATATACCTATAATTTCTCACTATGATAAGAGCTCAGCCATTAAACTTGCGAAAAATCTAGTAATGTCTGGATGCAAAAAACATATAAGCGTTCGTTTTTATTTTCTTTGTGAGCTTACAAAGGCACGAACCGTGGAGATGGTGCATTGCAACAATCAAAATCAAGTTGTAGATGTTATGACAAAACCTCTCAAGCTGGATGCATTCTTGAAACTATGAAGTCTTCTGGGTGTTTGTCTAAAACCATGTATAAACTGATTGTAAGCTGCAATCAGTTTAAGGGAAGAATTGTTGGGTTGTTGTTAAAATTATAAGTAGTTTGTTACTCCTTGTTTCAATAAATCCTTATTATTTAGGAGGTATCTGCTTGTTTTGACTTGGTCTTTAGTTTGTTACCACGTAATTAAGTTTGTTAAAATATGAGTTATTTTTCTGCTTTGTTGATATTTTTTGGAAATCTATTTTATATAGTTATTTGTTTTATTATATTAATAGATGTTGAACGTTCTCAAAATATTTGTGAAATGTTTAAGCTCTTGTTTCCATCATAAAAACCCTTAAAATAAATGTTTTTCATTACAAAATAAAAAATTAGGTTAATAATGTTAGCTAATAATTAGGCATGTGGGGTTTTGATATGAAGATTTTTTTAGAGGTAGGTTTTATAGATATAAAAAAAATTTGATGGATTTTTAAAATATATATTTTTAGGAATCTTGGTAATTGTCCATTTTTTTTCTTTTACTTTGTTTAAAAAAAAAGAAAAAGAAAACACTCCGAGTAAGCACTTAAAGATAAAACATTACAAAGAAGGATTCAGTCATGGGAGTTGCCTATCCCATACAAAGCTCAACCAAAGCCAATACCTTTTCTTAAGATTTTCTTCTTGCACAATTACCTGACATTAAGAGAGGGAATGACATTTTATCTTCATCACAAATTATTTTATTTTATTTATAAAAATAAATATTCTATCATATTTATTCATTTGGTTTCATAAATATAATATATGAAAAACATAATATTTTTTTTTGAATTCAAGGATACCCCACTCCTTGGAAAGCGCACTTTATGGATCCAGGTGAGCGAGTAAACCCCGGCTGTCTCAGGCTCTTACAAGATGTGCACGCTCTGACTCGAACTCGAGACCTGCTGTGTAGATCTCAAACCCTTTACCATCACGCTACGCTTCTTGAGGACGGAAAAAAAAATGAATGATATTTCCAAATTTAGGAAAATGAATATGATAGTTTGGAAAAAAATCATTATATCAATTTTATCCCACGTGGCAAACACAAGTTTTTCTTAGGGTGGTGAGGCATAAACTTTCGACGTAGGGCAAAGAAAAAATCTCTTCCCATTAAAAAATATTTAACTGATATATAAATATATGATAAAATCATATGGAGACATTAAAAAATCTAATTTAATTAATTATGAATATATAAATAAATCTTAATTATGATGTTTGATGGGTTGTTTAAAACTACTCCGAAAAATAACTTAGTGTATATATATAAGGTAATGTCTTGGAATATATATCTTGTATATTTATTTTTTATTTTGAAAGTATAAAAATTTATTTTAAATTTATTTTAAAAATATATTTATTTTATATATTTATCTTTTTTTAATAAGAAACTTTTTAAATTGAATTCAATTAAAAGATTTTAATAAAATCTAATGTTCGGAAAAAAATTAAATGTTAAGAATTGAATTTAAAATATAATTCAATCTCTATAAATATATAAAAGTAAATTTATATGGTCAAAATCTCTAATTTACTACACCAAAAAAATATATTAATGTTAAAATTAAAATTTTTAAAATATCTATTTACTTATTTTTTTTGAAATTTTTTTAAAGTAAATGTGACAGTGATAATATAAAAAACAAAATAAATTAAATTTTATCTTTTTTAAATAAATAAGTTGAATTTCAATTAAATATTATGATTAAATTCAATTATAAAAAAAATTAATTCCAAACAACCTATAAATATGTTTTTATTTTTAATATATATATATATATATATATGTATGTATGTATATATATATATGTATGTATGTGATTTTCATGTTGATACACTAACCAAACTCAAATGGGAGAATAAAACATAAGCCCAATAACATTAGAGTGGGTCAAGTCTAAAAGTAAAAAGAGCATATCTTATTTTTGAAATTACTTGTTGCAGACAGACAGGCAGACACACAAATAGATAGGAATTGCGCAGCTTACCTTAAGATCTCCGTTATTTTGGTGTGCGGTTTTTTTTTCTTTCAATTTTATTACACATAGATTTTTACTACCATCGTATCTCTTCTTCCTCAAATCCCTTAGTCCAAAACCAAATAGTCACTTGCTATATAATCAGGTAATTCTTTCTTTTTTTTTTTTTTTTTTTTGCATGTTTAGTTGATTATTGAATGATGGTTTTTTTTTATTGGTTCTATAATCTTGTGATTGCATTGTTTAATGGGGTCTTAATTGGATTTCTTGTTTGATTCGTGACGATGGATCGCAGGGATCTTGTTTACTTTATGTTGATGAATTATAAAAGAAAGACTGGAGGTTTTGTTTCTGTTATGATTTCTTTTCTAATAATGGCTTTTCAATTGTTTTTATTTTGTTAATCAGTAGACAATTACAGAAACTGAATGATGGGTTTTGTTTTTTGTTTAACATATTTTAGTGGGTACGATTCCATTCTTAGATTTCTGATAAATTACATCCTGATGCTTTGATGCCAAATTTAACTTGAGGAATGTTTTTTTTTTTCGATTTTTTTAATTAAACATTGGTTTTGTAGACTGAATTTTGAACAAATTCGCTGCTTTGGCCTCTCATGGATCTGGGTTTTCTATTCTTAACGTAATGCAGTTACTTTGCATATCTGAGGAAGTAAAAAAGTAAGTAAAGATGGTGAAGCTGACAATGATTGCTCGTGTTACGGATGGTCTTCCGCTAGCAGAGGGACTGGATGATGGTCGTGATGTGAAAGATGCTGAAATGTACAAACAGCAGGTCAAGGCACTTTTCAAGAACCTTGCATCTGGCCACAATGATGCTTCGAGGATGTCAATTGAAACTGGCCCTTATATTTTCCAGTATCCTGCTTTTTTTTTTTTTTTTTTTTCTGGATCTGATCATTTCATAACCTTTGGAAGTTTGTTCTTGATAGCCTGACACTCATGTACACTGCTCCTTAAACTTTTAGTTAGACTTGCTTAGCATGTCTACACGTGTCTTTAACATTTCTATTTTTAGATGATCTCCCTCCAACACTTTAAAGATCCTGCACCTACTGCAGATTCAGAATCAAGCAAACCTTATTAGTTATTCTCAAAAGTTTTATATGTTGCTGGATATTTGTTAACAGTTTAATGGCACTGCAGAGAACTCTTAGAAAAAGGTGTTTTTCTTACTGATTGTACATCCGCGTAAGTGTATTTTTCTGGTTGTGAAAGCAGCTGCACCTGCATAACTGTATCTGTTTTCCTGTTTGTTGGTGGTTTTCATTGAACTTTATGGGGTCATTTGGCCCATCTGTTTTAATTAAAGTGAAAATTAACTTTAATACGTGCGATGAGCTTGCTTGTGCATTTTATTTATGTTTCCCTAATTACCTAATTTATGCTCATGTGATGCTACTTGGTAATATCAATTCACGTTGTCAATTCCTCTTTTTGAATTTCAAACTGTGACATTTATTTATTTATTGTATTTTGTAAAATTCATTCTATAATTTCTGTTGTCTTATTATTCTCTCTTAAAGTCAACCATATTGGATGTTTTCCTTTACTTGAGATTGTAGTTATATTATTGAAGGACGTATTTGTTACCTCACTATGTGCGACCGTTCTTATCCTAAGAAGCTTGCCTTTCAATACCTAGAAGACCTTAAGAATGAATTTGAGCGTGTCAATGGGCCTCAAATTGAAACTGCTGCTAGACCATATGCCTTCATTAAATTTGGTAGGTTTTTTTTTTTAATTTATTTTATCCTGAATGAATTAGAATTGTTCTTATAGATACTTGATGTTCTCTTACATTCTCTTTGGAACTTCTTCTAGGCTTGATTTTGTTTTTCCTGTTTATGTTCTTAAGATACTTTTATACAGAAAACAAAAAAATTGTACCAGGACACCCGCACCCAACGGAATATTGCTAAGTTGAATGATGAGCTGTATGAAGTCCACCAAATAATGACTCGCAATGTGCAGGAAGTTCTGGGTGTTGGTGAAAAGCTGGACCGTAAGATATCCAATTTTAGTTCTAACAAATACTTATGTTCTCTATCATGTTTATTTTCTTTTATTGCAAGAGTTTACAAAGAATGATGATTTTTTTTATGATTATGGTGCAAGTTAAACGTGATCCATGTCTGTACTTGAAATATAGGTTTTAATATATGTTTAGATGTTGTAGTATTGATTAGATTAAGTGATTGTTATTTAAGTATGATCAACTCGGATATGCTAACAAGTCATTGTTGCTTTTAGCAAGCATGAGTTATATATGCTAGGAGAGATGTATGCTTTTTCCTTGGTCAATGAAGTTGGTCTTTTGATTATTATGAAGCTGACAAGCACTAGTAACTTATTGATTTAGGGCAGTCCCCGTCACCTATTCTCCTTGGTCATGTATCTCCACATAGAAATGGTACACTAACCATATTTTCCAGGGCTGCCATTATTCTGCAAGTATATAACACCAAATTTATGAACTCCGATGGGGAATCATATTCATCCCTTTCAAAGAGGGGTTTTTTTTTCCTACTAATAAATTAAGCTGAACTAAATCATGTTTCTTGCATATTACTTGATTTTGGTCAAATTACCCATGTTCCTTGTTTTTTGCATGCAAGTGACATACTACACATCTATTTTTTGCTTCATCATTTGTTTTTAATCACTCCTTTCTTCTTCTTGGATAAAAGATGCTGCATTCTTACCTTTCTTCTCCCTCTACATATGTTCACAAAATTCTCTCTTGCATATCTGGTGACAATGCAGAGGTCAGTCAAATGTCAAGCCGGTTAACATCAGAATCCCGCGTATATGCTGACAAGGCAAGAGATTTGAATCGACAGGTTAGTGCCATTTGATAGTTTAACATACAGTTTTAATCCAACCGACACTTTAGCAACTTGCTCTCTATTTATATGCTTTTTATCCAATGTGCACTTTCCCTGCTGGCTTTGTTCCTGTGGAGGTTTTTAGGGCTAAGTCTTGTTGAAGGCCTCTGGACATGAGATCTGTGTGGTATATTATTGTTAAACAAAGAATCATTCTTATGTCCTTTCAGAGGAATATCTATTGTGCATTCAAGTGTTTTATATTTGTTTCGCTAGACTAGCCCCCTTGATATTTTTCATTTGCCATTACCCATGGTAAACTACAGGATTGTGACTGAAAAGAAAAAAGAAGAATAAGTTGATGTGGCTCACATGCTTAAAATTTAATTGGGTGCTCCACAATTGCTATGAGACTATGAACTGTGCTTACCACTGCTTGTAGTTTCCTTTCTTAAGATATAATTTTTTTTGGCAAATTCTTTCAGAGAGAATATGGATTTCAGGATTGTTTCCTGCTGGCTTTAACCATAGTTCTAGCTGGAATTTTAAAATTTTCTCCATGCTTGTTTTAAGATAATTTTCTTTATTTATATATATGTTTTATGATAAATGTTGGCATTGGCTATTGCTAAAGTTCTTGACAAATGCTGAAACCATAAGCCTATGTAGTAAATACACTTGAAATTTACTTATGATCTGCTCTACACTATTTGAGTGCAGGCCTTAATTCGAAAGTGGGCCCCTGTTGCCATTGTGCTAGGAGTTGTCTTCCTCCTCTTTTGGATTAAAACAAAGCTCTGGTGATCCAATGGCCTTTTGTGGTTTCTGAGAAATGTTGCATGTTTTCCTGGGTTTCTCTTGCATTGTAGTTGTTTGCCTGTGTTCGTGATATAAGTTCAAACTTCAGATTGGAGACTGGACACACATGAAGGCTTCATCATGTTTCAAAGTGGACTCTAGTTTTTGTTCATGGCAGGCATTAGTTAACACATGAAGGCTTCATCATGTTTCAAAGTGGACTCTAGTTTTTGTTCATGGCAGGCATTAGTTAAAAGGACTGGTTCTTTATGTACGTCCAAACTACATATGGAAATGTGAAAGAGAAACCCCTGATGTTACAGTTAGGCAAGGATCAAATATATATTGGTACAGTATGAGGATTTTCCGAATTCTCAACACTCTATATAGGCCTTATATAAATATCTATAATTCATCAATGTCCAATAATGCTCTAGATTACATTGATATACAGCCTGCAATTCATAATTCACCTTCGTGATTCATGTGTGCACACCTCTCGTTTATTTACCACAAAATTTTTGGTAAAGCATTATAACCATACAGTTTGCTGGAAGTTTTCAGGTGCCATATGCCATGATACGCCGTAGTCCACTTGGTGAATTTTGCTAATATTTTTGACAGCTTGGACAGCGCTTGATGATTCTATGGCTTGTTGATGATTGAGTATCTGAGTAAACTTTAAATTTCCGTGTGCTGCAGCCCATGATACAAAGAGGTAAATCTGTGAGATTCACTTGCAGCCCATGACTTTCTCCGGGGAAAGAATGTGACATTTCTTGTAGTTGCCCTGTTAATTTATATAAACCCTGGTTTCTGTTCGTCTAATCCTTTTGCACCGATTAGTGGCGCCACGCAATAGCCTCCAGCCATAGGGATATGATTAAAAGGAATCTTCGGGCAGATGGGATTGGCACCAAGAAACCAACTTTCTCTATTTCTGTATCACAGAACAGAGTATTTATTTGAGGAGTGGAAAAGAAATTGAAGTAAAGGATGAATTGCGTGAATGCTAACGATGGAAAGTAGTCTAACCTTGCCGTTGTTTGGCCAGTGAGTAGGGGAACCGGGAATAGCAAACAAAAGATGAAATAAATAAGAGCCATGAAGTAGATGTAGCATGAGAGAAAGTCCATTCGACTTGTGCTTCTCAATCTGTCCAGCTTGCCAGAACTGAAAAGTCTGAAATTCCAAGGGATTTTCTTTTGCGGCTATGATACGTAATCTCTTCCATCCCTCCCTTTCTTGTCATCTTCCCTTCTCCTTTTTACCCTGGCAAATTCTTCAATGCCTTGGTTGGAACACAAAGTCATTCCGTATCTGCTGTTTAATTTTACGTTTTAAAAATGTTTTGATTTTTTTTACTTCTAATTAAATTTTTGAAGTGTTTTCAAATTGTTTTTTTTTAAAAAAATAAGAAGAGAAAACGAAATAATTCAGAATCAACAATAAAACATGAAACTCCTTTTTCATGTAAAGTTTATTCGGACTGACATCACCTATATGCGTGGAAGAAGTAGAGCTGCTTACCTTAATTGTTGCCGGAGCTTCTACAGCACCTGCAGCTCCTTGCAGGTTACCAATCGTGGATTTGGTAGAGTTCACTCTTAACTGATAATTTGGAGTAAAACTAATCATGTTGAAGATGGATTATGAAGATTTAATACAAAATGAATTATTTTATCTCAGCATTTTTGCCGAAACAACGAACTAGAGCTTGATATTCAGCTAGATCGCCAGTTGGCGTAGATGTTGCATGAGCGCTTATGTAATTTACATCTTCTCTATCTACACCAGATCGATCTAAGGCCTGTTCTATGCAGAGAGAAATACCCTTTCCTGATTTCAGAAATAAAAATAGGAGCATTAATTCATATCCTCATATAGGTAACTGAAACTTTGCCTCTGAGGTGCTTGAATATCTTCTCTTCATCAGAATGAAAGAAACACACACTTACAGTTCATCCCCTCGAAACTTTTTGCTATTCGAATTTTAGAAGAGAACGTGGAGAACAAAGGAGAAGGAACATAATTATTATTATTATTTTTATTTTAATGTTTTTGTAAAATGTCAAATTAGTATTTTGTTTTTCAATAGACTTGTTTCTCACCATCAGGATGAGGTTCAGTTATGCGATAAGCATCACAAGTGCAGCTTCCACCAAGGAACTCCGCATAGATATTTTGCTCCTCTTTTCTGTCATACGAAAATGGAATTTAAATGGAGAAAACCTTGTACATATAAAAGGGAAAATCCAAACAGACTGCATAAGGGGTGATCTGCTGCAAGTGTTCCTTAGCATGCCCCAGTTCTTCTAGCAGCAAAACACCAGCTCCTTATACCAGAACAAGTCCATCGCGACCCTGCTCAATTACAGAACTCGCAACTTGGCTTAAGACTCTGACTGAGAACAAATGAACCTTTTGACTGAAAATGCAGTTTACACACATGTTTACCAAATTTGGAATAATGGGTGCTTCGGAGCCGCCACAAAGCTTCAAGTCCTGCAAATATCCCAAGATGAGGATGACTGTCGGAGAAAAATAATGACTAAATATTGTTTTACATAACCATGAGCACTTCTACCAAGAAATTATGTTTAATAAAGAAAGATTAGATGCATTCCTGAAACAAGAGTGGATCTAGCAGCAGCATTGTAAATACTATTTCAATGGGACAAGTGAGAGGCTTACAGTTTCACCTCTGATGATATGATTTGCAGAATTAAGTATACAAACGTTGCTAAATGAACAAGAGGAGGATACTGAGTAGTTAGGGCCCATCCATCCCTGAAACTGGCCAAATGTAAATTTCTGGAATGTTGCATCAGCAATTAATTTTACACTAGGGCACTAGTTCATCCGATTGTTTTTAAGCTAACCAAATCCATGCATTTTACTCTCTGCTTGCTGTTTTGAACCTTCTAAAAGTCTTGAATTTATAAGATGATGCAACTTCACTTACCTTCAGACCTCCAAATGAAGCATATAAAGCATAAACTTATCTGCCCTCTTCGAAACCTTCGGCGAGACCCATCCAAATGGTGAGAAAGACTTGATTTTTCCAGCAATTTTCTGTTACAACTAATACTGAGACTGGGAGTCATAAAGTTGATACAACCATTTTTTGCAGTGGTTTTTGAGCCAAAGAAAACATACAGTTGGAAATTCTGCACAGTGAAAGCACTCAATTCTACTTATCCCGCTAACACCGTCGGGAAGATTGGTGTAGAATACATCTACATCATGATCAATTGAGGTTACAGCACCCATTCCAGTAACAACAACACGCCGTTGCTCTTTAGTAGGCCTTCTTCTCTTCATGATCAGATCGCTTTCATGAGTTTGAACAGCCATAGCAATAATGAATCCTAAAAGCATGGCAGAATCAATACTTTCTAAGAAATTTTATTAACCTCTACAGGCTTTCAATTTTAACCGAAGTACTAGATTCTTACGCCTTTGCTTTTGATTCATTGGTGCTGCTTTTTATCAAATAAGTGAGAAAACATGGTCGCCCAAGATGGCTGGAGACAAAGACAACCTCTTTACACTGTGGAACTCCTCAGAGGGCTCAAAAGATTGGAAAGAACTCATTGATATTTGGATGCCAGAACCATAGAATGATGAAACTGAGTTACATGAACGCTTGTCAGCACCACCAATATCGATGCTGCATTTGGACACCAGCTTCCCTGGTCTGTTCCTTCTGCTCATTGTTTTTGGATATTCAGACATAGGAAACCTTAGAGGCTGATCTTTCTCACAAGCCAGAGACATATAAAGAGGCGGGAAGACACATAAAGGAGAGGTCATTGAAGTAGCAGCCACATTGATAAAGCAAAGAGTTGACACAGAAAGAAGCCAAACAAGAGCGACGAATGTAGACGCTTGCCGTTTCTAATATATTGTTAAGAAAGCTGCTATGCCATATGTTTTTTAAAATAGTATTTGTTGTTTTTTTTTTTAAAAAATATATTAAAATATAATATTTTTAAAATCAACATTTCAAAATTTTAGAAAACATTAAAAAAAGAAATATTAATTTAATATTTTTTAAATCAAAAACATTTTTAAAATACATCCAAAAATAAAAGTAGAGTGGAAGTCAAATATATTCTCGATAGCTTAACATTGTAATTTAAAAATCCTTATATCAACCCTAATTCCCGCTTAGCAGCAACGGAAACATTATTTTTGAAAAATATCATTATTTTTGTTTCCATCAACGCTTACCTTATATAAACCCTTTTGATTTTAAAGAACAAAAACCCAAATCAAAGCAGTCAGCGCACTTAACAATGGTAACCTATAAACAAAAAAAACCCCAAGATGAACAAGAAGAAGAAGTTTATAGTACTGAAAGTGGAGGGTCCGACCCGGATTATGATTCTGATACTGATCCAAGTTACAGCATTATTGAAGAGACTCGAAGCAATCTCTCAAGATTGTCTATCAAGAAGAAATCAAAGTCACGGTTAGTGTAATTAAATCTCGAAAATCCTGAACTGTTTGCTGTTAAGAAAATAACATTGTAATGTAGTTGACTGGTTGAATATTTTGGTGTAGCGTTGCAAAGGATCTGGACCTGAGCTTTGATAAAGACCCAGGAGAAAAAGAGACGAAATTGGCAGAAGTAGATGAGAAAAGTTATGAGGAAGTTCAAAAGATCATACAAGGTTAGTAATACAGTCAATAATCTCATATACACGCAAGTAAACACTAGTTTTATATTAGAGCATGGAGGGCAAGATAGTGATAACTTACATGGGTTTAGATTCTTTGAGATTGGGTTTTGATTTCTTGCTTTGTGACGTGATGGAAGCTGGGAAGTTAGAGGGGCTCAAAGTGGAGCAATGTAAGGTCTATTTGAGGAAGAATAAATTGAGACTGACTGGCAAAAAGGACACACTCATCCAGCGCATAAAGGAGCATCAAGAGTAATTTTGCATCTTCTTTGAAGCTACTGATTCTTTTTTTCTTTTTGTCTGTCGTTTTGATTTTTTGTTTATCTTGATGTAGGATTTTGAGTGGCGGAGGGGAGAAAAAGTACCCCATATCTAGCTTTGTTTTGGACTGTAAAGGTAAACCACATTAACTTATTATTGATTGATTGATTTTAATGCTTGAATGCATAACCAGCCTATAAGACAAGAATAAGGGATAGCTTTTTGTAGAATGGGTGATGGATGCTCTATCGATCAATTTCCATGATGCATAAAACCATTCATAAATTATTTTTGGTCATTTTGTTCTTTCAGGTGTCATCAGCTTGCACTGTTCTAGCTTAGTTTTCTTCACTTTCCTTCAAGTTTATATCTGAGACATGTTATTGCTTTTATGCAGGGGATGCATGCAGAGGTGACATTGTCATGTTTGACCAGAATGTTTACGATAAGTATGTCTTTGGAATAATATCTTTGATCTACAAGACGATGCAAAGGATACATATGTTGCGATTAGTCTAGTGAAATTTCTCTAATCTTGTATTGTTTTTGCTTGATTTATATCTGTTTCTGATCAGGTATAATATAGCATCACGAAGTGCCATGGGTCCTCCTATCGGAACAAGGATGGTTGCAGGTAAAATTGTGCAGGAAAGCTATGGTGCTGCCAAGCAACAGCATACATTTACAGTGAGTTAAAAGCCACATGTGATTTGGTTTATCGGATTAAATGTAAGACGATGGACATACGCATGCCAAACTCTGAATCTTGCACTAATATGTCTTGACAATGCGTTCAACCTTTTTGTAAGTGATTGAAGAGCCAAAATTAGAGAAGAAATTGAAGTTATTTTAACCTGTATTTTTTCTGTCTTATCTGTACCTTTATAATTTTTAGAAGATGAATACTTGTATGTTGATTTTCTTGTGCAATGGAGGAGTAAGTCTTCTGTGAAGTAGAATTTTGATAAAAGCTCCATTTCAGTTTCTAGAATTGTTCTGTTTATTGAAGGAAGTGAGTGGCTAGCGTAGTAGATTGAAATTGTGAGTCTGTGTATACTGTACATTCGATGCATCACCTTTGAATTGCACATCCAATTTCAATAAAATATAACTCTAGTTATCTAACAAAATGAGAGGATCAATATCAGATAGCAAATAAAATGGTTTTGATATTTATGTGACCAGATAGAAGTCCTTTGGAGCAAAGGGGAGAATCCACTCCCTCCACTTCATCCCCTCCTGATAAAGGGTCGGAACCTGTATCGAATGAAGACCTTAAGACAGGTTTATGCCGTGTAGATATGATTTTTCTTAAGACAAGTAATGTTCATTTATTTGAAAAGAAAAAAAAATCTCCCCTCAAAGGCAAATTGATTTTTATCATTGCAGAGATGGGAAGATGAAGGAGAAAGGCGCAAGATTCTTCTCGAAAAGCACTTAAGAGGTTCTCTCGCCAGGTCTAGCAGAGAAACCAGGATCCAGGAGAAGGAAGGGAGGAAAATGCTCAGGGTGGAAAGGTACTCTGATTTATTGTCATGTTGGAATATTGTTGAAAATGATAGGCAATCCAGTGAATCAAAACTTACCTGTTATCTGGTAGACTTGTTCAGCTATGTTAACATGCTAAAGTTTTCTGTACTTTAGGGCCTTGAAAAAGGAAGAGACAAACAAGAGTCGCTCTCATTTAAATCCCCGCACAAGTTTAACCAATGGGTTGTCAAGGATGGATCAGAGACAACCCTTGAAATGTGCTGACAGCTATCGTCCAATGGGATCACCACACAGACAAGGCTGCGAACAACCTAAACTTCATGCAAACCGAGGGGAAAATGATTACCGCGGTCAAGTTCCTGGAAACTCAGTCGAGTACAGTGACATCCAGGATGATTTTTGTTCAAGGTCTCCCAACTTCTGTAGAAAGCCACTGGCAATCATTCATAACTCTAGTCCAATTAGATCACCACATAGACAAGGCGGCGACCAACAGATACAGCTATGCAGATACTTTGCTCAAGGAAGATGTCATTACGGTCACAATTGCAAATTTGTGCATGAATCAAGGGAGGGACAACTATGCAGATACTTTGCTCAAGGAAGATGTTATTACGGTCACGATTGCAAATTTGTGCATGAATCAAGGGAGGGACGTGAGCAGAGGAGAGAGGAGAGTGGTGGGCCTTGTAGCCCAAGGAGAGAGGAGTGGCCTACCAACCCAAGAAGGCTGGAACGAAGACCATACTTGTTCTGAAACTTTCCACTACTGTGGAAGGGTTCAATATTTTCCACTTCTGTGGCTCAAAAGATCGAGCTTTGTCAGGATGTTTTCTCTCATTAGGACAGGTTTCTGTGGAACTTGGTTTATTTTGAATAGTGGGTTCGGTTGATAAATAGCTCTCGAGAATTCATCAATGACATGCTAAAATTTTCTTCATGGTACAATAGTTGGATCAAATTCTTACATTACTAAATACAAGTCTATTCTTCATGGAACATGGGCTTAGTTTGGTGATTTGATGATTTTAGAATTTCAACAATAAAATTTAATTTTTTTTTATAGTTATCTTTGAACTTTATGGTAAGAAGAGAAAAAATAAAGAAAAAGAAAGAAAGAAATGATGAGATGCCTAAGACATAGGTATTATTGAAAAGTCTTATCAAAACAAATTCGCTGACACCAAGGTCGCTGTGGTGGCTTGTCCACATGCTGACATGTGTATTATATGCGCAAACAATTTTTTCCCTTCTTTTCTTTATTTAAGTCCTTGATTCCTTTACAGCTTTACCATTCAATCCTTAAATTTACTTGGTCGATCGAATGCAATGCAAAAGGAAAAAGAAAGGAAAGAAAAGAGAAAGATAAAAAAAACTTTGCGATGCATGCTCACAACCATTCAACTCTCTAATTCTGCGCTCTCACGCTGCCTAAGCACTTGGCATAAATTATGGACATGTGACTTATTAGTAGGAGTTAAGCAACGTACAACTCCAACCTTTCATGTTAATCACCTATAATTTTCAGCTTACATGTGAAGCAAAGCAATTATTTTTCATGATTACTCTTGCTCAAACTTTATAATACACAAAGTAATTTTACATAATTGAGATGTATAAATACCTCGGTTAGCCCAGATATTTTAGATCATGACATAATTTAGAAAAACTAAAATCTAATATGAAGTTTTTCATCATATTCTTTTCTAAAGATTTTAAAAACGAAGCTTTCATATTGGTGTATTCGGGTAGATTAACAAAGAAGGCTATTCCTTATGGTTTCTGCAACCCAATCCACATCTCCATTAGCCCTCCTTTTAGCTTTACATCCCTTGAATTGCTCCGGGGGGGGGGTTACCTTTGCATGAAACATTTACTTTCACTCCATTTATGTAAGTAAAAAAGAAAGCACCAATCAATTGAAAGAATTGAAATACGTCTAGAATTGCTTGAGCGAACCTGTATTTCCTTAGCCATAGATATACCCAAAGTCTGTCACAAAAGATTTATCTTTACAAGAGTTTTACTTGCAGAAGAGTTTGTTTGCAGAGAGGAGACCTAAGGAGATATAGAGAATAAGAAGTCAAACACATTAAACAACAGACCTCAATGTTTTTTCAGCAATCTCAATATTATGAGCTTTATCCTTATCATTCCCCTGTAAACTGGCAGGGAGATCTGTCACAGAAAGTTTATCCCGGAGGTAGCAAAACTGATTAGTCGTGTGTCCCTTAGTAAATATATCTATATGTTATACAGAGGTGGGACGTGTTGAAGAATTATATCTTTGTTGGCCACCTTTTCTCGGACAAAATGGTAATCCACTTCAATGTGTTTTGATCATGTATGAAAAATGGGATTTGAGGCAAGAGCTAAGGCACTTATGTTATTGTCAGATTTTCTGGAGAAGCAGACTAACTTGCTTTATTAATTGACTCACGGTATATATATAGAGATACAGGGGAAGGAGTTTAGAGATGTGTTTTAACTAATCTACTTTTACATAACAGCCTCTCCTAGATTGAAGCCTGAAAACTAGGGAGTCGATATATACAACTGCAACTAGAAAGTTGATACAACTGGTGTTTTATTTCCTTGTAACTTCTAATGGCTCACGCTAACACTCCCCCTCAAGTTGGTGCATAAATATCTTTGATGCCCAACTTGTCAAGTGAGTCATGAAAAATTCTACTGGAAACTGCCTTTGTCAATATATCTGCCAGTTGATTTTCTGATTTGACAAAAACGAACTGGATGATCTTTTCTTCAAGGTTTTGCTTAATAAAATGTCTGTCTATCTCAACGTGTTTTGTTCGATCATGCTGAATAGGATTTTGTGAGATATCGATTGCAACTTTATTGTCACAAAACAAGTTCATCTCTATGTTAGGACCGTAGCTTATTTCCATTAGTAACCTTCTAAGCCATAGTAATTCACAAAGCCCTTTTGCCATCCCCCTAAATTCGGCTTCAGCACTTGACCGAGCCACCACCTTTTGCTTTTTACTTCTCCATGTAACTAAGTTTCCTCCCACAAATGTAAAGTACCCTGACGTGGATTTTCTATCTAGAATACTCCCTGCCCAATCCGCGTCTGTGTATCCTTCAACATCCAAGCGGTTGTTTTTAGAGAACATTAGACCCTTTCCTGGTGAGGATTTCAAGTAACGAAGTATTCGAATCACCGCGTTCATATGTTCTTCGCTTGGATTATGCATAAATTGGCTCACAACACTTACGGCATAAGCAATATCAGGGCGAGTGTGTGACAAGTAAATAAGTTTTCCCACCAGCCTTTGGTATCGTCCTTTATCCGTTGGTACTTGGTCTGTGTGTTCAGTGAGTCCGTGATTTTAAATGATGGGAGTATCTACTGGTTTGCACTCTAATAACCCCACCTCAGACAGTAGATCTAGCACATACTTTCTTTGGGACAAGAATATACCCTTCTGTGACCTTGCCACCTCTATTCCCAAGAAATATTTAAGTCCACCCAGATTCTTCATCTCAAATTCGGCTGACAATTGCTCTTGTAATTTTTACATTTCTTCAGTGTCATCCCCGGTGATAATCATATCATCTACATAGACGATTAAGGCTGTCAACCTCTTTTGTCGATGCTTCAGAAAGAGGGTGTGGTCTGCATTGCTTTGAACAAACCCATACCTTCTCATGGCTGAGCTAAATCTCCTAAACCATGCTCGAGGAGATTGTTTTAATCCATATAGAGCTCGCTCCAACTTGCATACAACTCCAGTTCCTGAAGATGATGTAAAGCCCGGTGGGATATCCATATAAACTTCTTCTTCAAGGTCACCATGGAGGAAGGCATTCTTTACATCAAGTTGGAGTAACGGCCAGTCTAGATTTGCTGCAAGGGATAGTAAAACTCTAACAGTATTTAATTTAGCAACTGGTGAGAAAGTCTCAACATAATCTATACCGTATGTCTGTGTGAATCCTTTCGCTACTAGCCTTGCTTTGTACCGGTCAATCGATCCATCTGCCTTGTATTTAATTGAGAACACCCATTTGCACCCTACCGTTTTTTTCCCTTCAGGTTGCGGTATCAGCTTCCATGTATTATTTTGCTGTAGGGCTTCCATCTCTTCTTGTATGGCTTGTGCCCATTTAGGGTCGGCCAAGGCATCTGCTATATTATCTGGAGTATGACAAGAGGATAATACCTCTGTGAAACTCTGAATTGGATCAGGTAGGTGTTGTGTGCTTACATAATTAGCGATGGGGAATTTGGATCGCCTTTCTTCTGTATCAGGGGAGTACCTGTTTGGTGGCTTTCCTCTGTTGTGTCTGAAAGGTAACACATACTCTACGGGAGTATTCAAGTCAGAAGTATATGGGGGAACAGTGGAAGAGCTTACCTCAAGGTTGTTCTCAGTAGGAGATTCAGGTACTGCAGAGAGAGGGGTTGGTTGGCTTTCTTGATTCACAAGCTCTCCATTAAGTCGGTTTTCATGTATTCCTTCAACATCATTTTCAGTCTCCTTAAGTTGGTTTTCATGTATTCCTTTAACATCATTTTCAGCCTCCTCAAGTTCTCTTTCTCCAGCTTGTGCTGGACTGTCACCAATGGATGTAGCTGCAGGGTTTGTTGAATTATCAGTGGTGCTAACAGTGGCTGGAGCTGTTAAGTACCAATTCAATTCATTCAGTTCTTCCCTTTTGCACTCCCCCTGAAGAGCTAAATTGGGGACCGTAGGAGAATAGAAATGTCCAGACTCAATAAAGGTAGCATCCATGGTGATATAAAGTCTCTTGTTAATGGGATCAAAACATTTATAGCCCTTCTTAGTTGGTCCATAACCCAGAAACAGACATTTTACAGCACACGGATCAAGTTTGGAGCGTTGGTTCTTATGGAGATGAACAAAAACCACACAGCCGAACACACGTGGTGGGAGCAGCAACACTGTGGGTAGTGCAACATGAGAGGAGAGCATTTGCAGGGGAGTTTTGAATTGCAGGACCTTAGAGGGCATTTTGTTGAGTAAGTATTCTGCAGCACTTATTGCATCATCCCAGTGGTGAGTTGGGACATTTGTGCCGAGAAGAAGAGCACGAGCTGTTTCCAAGATGTGGCGATTCTTTCGTTCAGCAACACCGTTCTGTTGAGGAGTCTGGGCACACGAGGTTTCATGGAGGAGACCTTGTTGCTGGAAGAATGCTTTGAATCGTTGGTTGACAAACTCCCCTCCATTATCTGACCGAAGCACTTGTATTTTGGCTGAAAATTGATTCTAAATCATGGTGTGAAATGCTTGGAATATTGGGAACACCTCCTCCTTTGTCTTCATCAGGTAAAGCCAAGTCATTCGGGTGGAGTCATCGACAAATATAACAAACCAACGATAACCAGTTACAGTCGTTCGTGGGGAAGGTCCCCAGACATCAGAGTGTATAAGAGCAAACGAAATACTGCTTTTATTCAAACTTGCATGGTAAGAGTTTCTGTGGCTCTTAGCCAGAATACAAGTCTTACAATTAAAATCAACATCCTTTGATTGTAAAAATAAGTTCGGAAATAGATGTCTTAGATATCCGAATGATGGGTGTCTAAGACGACGATGCCATAACCATATTTCTCGTTCCTTGCTACTGAGTTGATGGTGTACGTGATTTGCTTTCCCATGGTTGAAATCATCTAGGTAGTATAACCCCCCTCTCTTAGTACCACGCCCAATAATCTCCTGCTGAGAACATCCTGAAGAAAACAAACATTAGAGTATATCAATACCACACAATTGAGTTCTTCGGTTACTTGGCTCACAGACATTAATTTGTTTGATAATGAAGGAACAAGAAGAGTGTGGGACAAAGTGAGTGAGGATGATAGCGACACGGTTCCAGCTCCCGTGACTGGGTACGCGACTCCATTTGCATTTGCAATACAAGTCCTTTGTGGTTGAGTTGTGTGTGAGAAGTCCGCATGATCAAATGTTATATGGTCCGTAGCCCTAGAGTCAATAATCCACTCACTTTCATTTTGATGGCTAGAACTATAGAAACTTTGTCCACAGTTACCTGTTGCTTTAGAAGTGGAGGAGTCTGCCATAGGGATGAGTGAGAGTTGAGGTTCTGCCGTGACTGTTGCGGCTCTACCTATGCCTTCATCAGGTAAAGTGTTACCTTTTTTCCTCCTAGCTTGTAGTTCATGCCACCATTCAGGGTACCTATGCAACTTGAAGCATGTCTCACGAGTGTGTTTGGTGTTTCCACAGTGTGTACATTTCCCTCCATCAAAAGGACCCTTCGGTTTAGAGGATAGGTGATGCTTTCCCATTACCAGCGTTGGTGGTTGGCCAAACCTTGAGCCTTTAATGACCATAACAGCACCACTGGTTGTGGTCTCTGCCCCTGCTGTCATCACTGCCTGTCGAGTATCCTCTCTTCTGACGTGAGCATAGGAAACGTGAGCATAGGCCTGCTCAATTGTAGGAAACGGTTTCAGTTGGAGAATGTCACTACGAATGTTGTCAAGTCGATCATCCAGTCCGTCCAAAAAAATATAAACTCTTTCCTCCTGTATCAGAGAGTTATATTTTTGAATGTCTGTTGCACATTCCATAAGATTGGGGCGTCGAAAGTCTATCTCCTGCCATATTCCTTGTAAATCATTGTAATATTTTTCGATTGATCCTCCTCTCTGTCGCATCCGAGTTACCCTGCGTCGAAGTTCATAAACTTGTGATGTGTCAGTTCCATCAAAATATGTAGTTGCAATGGCGTCCCACACCTGTTTTGCTGTTAGGAAGCAGATGAAGTTTGCAACAAGTGATTGGTCCATTGAATTAATCAACCACCCTTTCACCACGGAGTTTTCAGTGCGCCATTTACGGAATGTTGGGTCTGTTTCTGAGGGTTGAGGTAAGTCTCCGTTAATATACCCTAGTTTGTCTTTGGCTGAGATGTTCATCTCTACCACCTGGGACCATAAAGCATAGTTGATCCATCCAACTTAATGCTGGTTGGTGCTGCAGAAGAGTCATTGATAATTGGTTGTGAGGTAGCCTGGGCTTTTGTCAAAGCCTCCGTCATCTTGGTCGTGAAGTTGTCAAGCATGAAGTCTGTTATGGGATTTTGTGGCTGAATCAATTCAGTGGAATATTCAGCCATGAAGTCGAAGTCGTTGGGTTAATTCTCTGTTTAGGTTATAGAAATCCCTAGACTATGCTCTGATACCATGTTAGATTTTCTGGAGAAGCAGACTAACTTGCTTTATTAATTGACTCACGGTATATATATAGAGATACAGGGGAAGGAGTTTAGAGATGTGTTTTAACTAATCTACTTTTACATAACAGCCTCTCCTAGATTGAAGCCTGAAAACTAGGGAGTCGATATATACAACTGCAACTAGGAAGTTGATACAACTGGTGTTTTATTTCCTTGTAACTTTTAATGGCTCACGCTAACAGTTATCACACCATGCGATTGGAGCAAAAGCAATAGAGACCTCTAGCTCACGCAACAACATTCTTAACCAATACACCTCAGCTGCAACTAGAGCCAAACACCAACATTCAGCTTCAGTGCTGAATTTGGACACCACATGTTATTTCTTAGCCGACCAAGATATTAGATTGGGTCCAACAAAACACTATAACCACAAGTTGATCGTCTGTCATCAGGATCAACGGCCCAATCAGAGTCATAATAGGCATTAATAGCAAAGGAACCAGGTTTGTAGAAAAGACCATAATCAAGTGTATGTTTTAAACATCGTAGCATGCATTTGGCTGTTGTCCAATGAGCAAAGGTAGGTGCTTGTATGTGTTGACAGAGTTGATTCACTGAGTATACAGTGTCGGGGTGTATGAGTGTGATATATTGTAAAGCCCCCATCATGTGCCTATATTTAGATGGGTTTGGAATAATTTCTCCATCGAATTTGGACATCTTAGAGCCTGAGACATAAGGAGCACGATACAAGCGGATACCAATTAGTTGTACATTATCCAAAAGATCAATAATATACCTTGTTTGTCGAAGATGTAATCTAGAGGAATTGCGTATGGCCTCAATGCCCATAAAATATGTCAACCGGCTAAGATCCTTCATAGCAAACTTAAGTTATAATTTAGAAATAAGAGAGGTCATAAAATTCTGATCATTCCAGGTAACAAGAATATCATCCATGTATACTAATAAGAATGCATGGACGTTCACAAGGTGACAAATAAATAATGAGGGATCAACTTGGGAACTTTGAAAACCAAGAGCCAAAAGAGCAGTGGATAGGCAATTAAACCAAGCTCGAGGAGCTGTTTTAACCCGTAGAGAGATTTATGAAGCTTACAAACAAATTTGAGGTGTATCGAATCCGCAAATCCTTTCGGTTGTGTCATATAACTTTCTCTTCTAACATGCCATAAAGAAAAACGTTAGAGACATCAAGTTAACGAATATCCTAGTTGAAAGAAATGACGAGGGCAAGAATAATATGGACAATATAAGGTTTTATGACTGGGATGAATGTGTTAAGAAATTAACACCACTTCTATGTAGATAATCCACAGCTACTAATATAGCTTTGTGACGTTCAACATTGTCGCCAGGTCGCCGTTTGAGTTTAAAAACCCATTTACATGGAACCACATTCTTACCAGGAGGACGAGAACAAAGTGACCAAGTTTCATTCTTAATAAGGACTGGAATTCATTGTCCATTACCGTACACCACTCGGGTATTAATGCCGCTTGAGCGTAGGAGCAAGGCTCAGAATAAACCAGACCTGCATGCAATGCTTGAAGGGGGTGACAATTAGAATATGAATGAAAATCAGGGGACCTACAGGGCTTAAGATGACCGGTTTGTGATCTGGTGATTATTTTAGTGGAAGGCATATAAGTAAGTATGATATCATTTTGGAGGTTAAGGGTTGCACTGTCTTGGTGATCAGAGGAATGGCTTAGAATTGGTGCAGGTGATAAGGGAAAAGATACAAAGATCTTGGGTTGGCCAGAATTGAGAGATGAGAGAGAGGGGTGGAGATGTGATTCGGGTGAGATAACGACTAGAACACTATAAATTTCAGGTGAGGCAAAGTTAAGAGTAACATGGGTGTCGGGTGAGCCACGGGCAAGAGCAGATTCTAGTGAGGAACTTGCAAGGGTAGGAGATAAACTAGAGGAAGGGGTGAAAATGTGTGAGGGATGAGTGAAGAACAGACCGGGAGACTTCCCCGAGGAAGGGACGCAGTTGGCAGGATCTGTGAGAATGGATTGTGCAGGAAATTTCTCTTTATCAAAAATCACGTTTCGAGATATGTAGACACGCTTAGAGGGAGGGTCTAAACACCGAAAGCCTTTATGATTAGAACTATAACCAATAAAAATATAAGGTGTGCTACGATATGATAATTTATCATTTGTGTAAGGACGAAGACATGGAAAACATTAACAACCAAAAGCTCAAAAATATATGAAGTCCGGAGGAGGATGAAAAAGAAGTTCATAGGGTGAAATATAATCAAGAACTTTGGTAGGGAGTCGATTAATTATGAAGATAACGGTTAGGAAAGCATCAACCCAAAATCTCTTAGATAAGCCCGATTGAGCAAGAAAAGTAAACCCCATGTCCATAATATGAAGATGTTTCCTCTCAGCGAGGCTATTTTGTTGAGAAGTATGAGGACATGATAGTTGATGAAAAATTCCATTGTCACTCAAAAATTGTTTAAAGATGGCATAACAATATTCACCACCATTATCACTTTGAAATTTTCGAATGGGGGATTTAAATTATTTTTGCACTAAAAGCTTGAATTTAACAAATATAGAATAAACATTGAATTTATTTGAAATAGGAAACAACCAACAAAAATAAGTAAATTCATCAATAAAAATAACATAATAACAACAACCACTCAAAGAAAGAGTGGAAGTGGACCAGACATCAGAGTGAATTATTTCAAAAGGAGCAGTGGATTCTCTTGAAGAATAAGAGAATGACAATTGTTTAGACTTGCCTAGTTGACAAGGTACATAAATTGCCTTTATTTATTGAATCACTAACTGGAAGAGAAAAATTAGAAATGACATGATGAAGAATATCTGAGGAAGTGTGTCCCAGACAACAATGCCAGGTGAAAGTAGGAGCTTTGACGCTAACAGTCATTGTGAGAGCATGATATGATGATGAAGATAATTGACAAAGGTTGATCGGATACAATTCATTGTCACTTGGTCCCGTCAGGAGGGTATCCCCTGTTAGGATGTCTTTCATAGAAAAAGCAGAACTAGTGAGTTCAAAAAGGACATTATTATCTTTACAAAATTTATTGATAGAGAGGAGATGAACAGAGGTTTGAGGACAATAAACAACACTATTTAAGGCAATGGTAGAAGAAACAGTTTTAATAGAAGCATTACTAGTATGAGATATGGTCAAACCTGTCATGTTACCTACGCTCATGAAATTATCACCTTTATAAGGTTGAGAGGTTGCAAGATTCGCAATATTTGAGGTAACATGAAGATTAGCACCATTATTCGCAAACCATTGATATTGATTTAAGTAAGTCGTATTAGCCTCTACAACCATGACAACCACGTCAGTAGGAGGATGACATCCTTAAAAGGAGTAATTCATGTGATTAAAGCAGTCCAAGGCCTGATGTCCCTTTTGTTTACAAATTTGACAAGGGGATCGGGAGCGAGAGTCAGAAGGAGCAATTGAAGATGTGCACGGTAGGTGAGGTAGTGGCTGCCTAAACTGAGAGGAAGCACTACCTGAGCCTTTAGATACCCTTGAGAAGCGAGATTTATTATTGTTGTGGCAAGAACTTGTTTTTGAGCCAGGTTTATGTGAGTAGAGAGCATAGAAACCTGCCTCAGAGTGAAGGGACTGACTATGAAATTGCTGCACAAAGTCATAGTTCAACAATTCTACATGAAAATTCAAAAATGGCATAGATTTCTCTTTAGAAAAGAGCATATATGTAGTTACAAAGGAATGAAATGAAGAGTTGAGACCATTGAGAACAGATAAGATTAAATCAGAATCATCCAAAAATTTCTGACAAGACTCCGCCTTGCTGTAAAGACTGTAACATTTGCTTGATAAGAGAAATATGAGAAATGGATGGCATAACAAAACGTGCACCAAAGACTTGCCAAGCAAGACGAGAAGTCTCAAAGCCATAAACAGTGGAGACAACCATAAGAGACAATGAAGAGATAATCCAGCCAAGTATTGTTTAGTCCTTATACTGCCAAGCCATATAAGTAGAATTAAGAATACCTTGGACCTTGTGTTCTTCGCTGGAAAAATGAGGAGGACAAAAATCAAAACCATTAACAATTCCTATAAGTCCATAACTCCGAAACAGAGGAAGCAATTGAGCGCTCCAGGCAAGAAAGTTAGTTCCATCGAGTTTGATGGAAATAACTTGAGCTGGAAGATGGAATGCTGGGGAAGACAATGAAGAATCTGCAACAACAGCCATAGGATCATTAGAAGCGTTAACTTTGGTCAGCTCTAATACCATGAAAGAATTGAAATACGTCTGGAATTGCTTAAGCGAACCTGTGTTTTCTCAGCCATATATATACCTAAAGTTTATTACAAGAGATTTATCTTTACAAAAGTTTTACTTGCAGAAGAGTTTGTTTGCAGAGAGGAGACCTAATGAGAAATAGAGAATCAGAAGTGAAACACGCTAAACAACATAACTCAATATTTATTTCTCAACTTTCGTCCTTCGATGTTTGTTTTGTTGGGGATTAAGTTTCGTGGTTTTTTTATTTGTCGTACATCCGACCTAATGACACGGATCATAAATTTTAAGAGTTGATACTGTTAAGGATTCCTTTTTTTCTCATTTTCTTTTACGGTTTCATTATTCTACATTTTTTGTAAACAAATATTGGTTTTGTGGTTATTTTCAATTTCTTTTCTATCAGTTTATCTTGGTCTCATGGTCTAGACGACAAGATTTCCAAGCCTTTTTTTTAATAGAGTTTTTTTTATAAAAAAATAATGTTTTGTTTTGTGTTTAATTTTTGAATGCTTTTTTTTTTATACATATAAGATTTATTTTATAAAAAAATATTTATAATATGTCAATCCTTGCATAATATTTTTATAAAAAAATATTTATAATATGTTCAGCTTTGCATAATATTTATTTTATTTTATTTTATTCACTTAATTTTATATGTGTTTCTATTTCTATTTCTATTTATATTATCTTTTAATGATTTTAATAAATATTTTTGGTTAAAACAAATGAGAAATATCTCATTTTGCGAGAATAAATATCTTACTCTATATTTATCTCTCACTTTTTAATTTCTTGTTACTCTTTTACTTATTGTTAATAATTTTATATATATATATATATATAATGGTACCAAGTGAGATACTTTGCTTCTTAACCATTTAGAAAATTAATATGGAGAATCCCTAGATGTAACAGTTCTCCTGAGCAAAAGATTGTCTCTTGTCTTCTTCACCGGTATATGCTTATTTATTGTTTATTGTGACTTCAGTAAATGGTGTTCAATGTTGCAGGAAATTCCTCCTATGACTATTTAAAGAATAGATGGAAAGCGACCCGGTGAACGTGAATGAGTTTCAGAAATTGGCTACGCGAGTCCTTCCAAAAATGTATTATGAGTTTCAATAATTTTTGTTTTTGTCTATTGCTAAATTATTTTTCTTTATAATTTTACCCTAAAAATCATATATAAAATTTATTCTATATTTCAATTTTGATTTTACTTTTTTAGTTGTTATTTTTTTTAATTTTTTGTATAATTAAAATTTATTTTTTAATATTTAATTGATTAAAATTGAATTTTATAGTTTTTAGAAATGAAATATTTTGAATCTAATGATCCGAGTTACAAGTTTAAAAGTTAATACAAGTTAATTTTTTTATAAAAAAAATAAGTTTTATAATTTTGTTTTTTCTATAATATTATTCAATCTTATGATTTGAATTTTAAGTTTGATGGGATTTTCCGATTGACTTTCCGTTAATTACTAAGCTTATATGTTTGTTATGATGATTAGAATTGAGAAGAGCTATTTTTTAAAGGTATTTTTATCTTATTTTATCATTTTGTGTTTAATAGGTTATGAATTAAGTTACATCATTTGATCTATTTAAAAATAAACCATTTTAATGTTATTGTGATCGTTGTTATTTTTTTTTTTAATTTGATCAATCTATTATTTTTTTAATCTAATAAAATAAAATTAACTTATTCAATTCATTCATGTATAACTCACACACACACACACACACACACACACACATATATATATATATATATTTTAAAAAAAATGTATACTTGCTGCACCTAATTTTACTTTTTACATAAAAAGAAAGAAAGTTTACAAAGCACGGGCACCGTTCCAGTATCACTCGTGTAATACCTTAATGAATAGAAATGACAAACCAGTTGCTGGCAGACAATGACACGATGAAAGAAGACAAAAAATGACAAACCATTTGCAGGCAGCCAATGGCATGATGCCAACTTCAGTCTCTATTTGCTGCCTAACATTTCATTTATGTACGTCCCATCTCTAATTCACACTCTCTCTTTTTTCACTCTTCTTGATACCTTGATTGGCAATACCTGTTTCAATCCTTCTCTTTTTCCCTGGAGCTTTCTACTACCGTAGGTATGTTTTTCTTGCAGTTTTCTTTGTCCTTTTAGCTGGGGCATCAGCACAACCTGTTTTTCTTGCAGTTAAGCTTGTTGATTATCCTGTGATCTTGAACGGAAACAATTTGTTATTTTCGTGTCAGTCTCGCACGTCTCAGTGTTTCAAATAGTATTTGTAATTTTGTTTAGTACAACCTTGTAACTACAAGAGCTAAATTTACAGTTTTTACCCTGTGCTAGGAAAAATATAATTGCTTTGAGATAGTTCACTCGATCTTTCACATCTAAACTCATTTACATGGTTGGGGAGTCATTTGGGTTGTGCACATATAGGGATTAGTTAATGATGATATACACAATGAATTCAAAGGAGAAAGGAAAAGCTAGAACATTTGACTGTGATCCAAGTTTCCAGGTTAAATGGCAGATGAAATAGTTAACGTGAATGAGTTCCAAGTATTGGCTAGGCAAGCCCTTCCAAAAATGTACTATGACTTCTATGCTGGAGGAGCAGAGGATGAGCACACATTAAAGAAGAATGTACAAGAATTTCAGAGAATCATGTAATGCCTTGAAACTATTTCCCGATACGTGTATAGTAAAGGGCATGAAATTTAACATACCACTTTTACTCAGATTGCTGCCTAGAGTTCTTGTGGATGTGAGCAGCATAGCTTTGTCTAGTAATATATTGGGCTACACTATCTCGGCGCCGATTATGATAGCCCCGACTGCTCTGCATAAGCTAGCACATCCTGAAGGTCTTATCCTCTGACTGAAGAGTTATTGGTTAGTACATTCATTCTTCATCCTGCTTTTACCAGCTTTTCCGTCTATCCCAGGAGAGCTTGCCACTGCCAGAGCAGCAGCTGCATGTAATACTATAATGGTACATATGAGGAACATTCAGCCTTGATATTTTTTCCATTTTGCTTTACATGCTTGGATAATGAGATTTATTTCTTTCCAGACTTTATCCTTCTCAGCTTCGTGCAGCGTGGAGGAGGTTGCTGCCAGCTGCGATGCTGTTCGATTCTTTCAATTATATGTAATTAGACCTCCATAAGCTCCTTTTTTTTTAGTAGTCTCTTTTTTAATTTTAAAAGTGACAAAAGTCTTCTCTCAACTCTCTTTTGTAGTGCAACAGAAACAACTTTTAGCAGGATTCTTTCACATTTTCTATGACACTTATAAGTGCCATTAGAAAGGGTTTATTTCAATTTCTTCAATTGAGGCAACTCTGCTGTGGTGCTAACATGAATAGGAATATGGTAACTAAACTGTAAGCATGTACTCTTCTGCATGTGATTAGGTATACAAAAGACGAGATATAGCTGTTAACCTTGTGCAGAGAGCTGAAAAGAGTGGATATAAGGCTATCGTCCTAACAGCTGACACTCCAAGACTTGGTCGAAGGGAGGCAGACATAAAGAATAAGTAGATATCATTTCTTCCTCTCTCAATCTGTATGAACATTATAGGGATTTAAGAGCTATTACAGCTTGTTTTAAATGTTCTAAACAACTTCATTTGTTGGTGGAATGTGACATTAATTTAGTTTAATGTTGATTGTAACCACTATTCTGTCTTAGTTTCCACACAAAACAAAAATGCATGTATTTAAAGATATATGCATTTGCATCCCAAAATGAATTCATCTGTCGTACTTCTGCAGATTGATTGTGCCCCAGCTGAAGAATTTGGAAGGTCTAATGTCAATTGAAGTTGTTTCTGTGAGTAAATTATTGAAATGGGCATCAAGCTTGTGTTCATTTAAAGGAATCTTTCATATGAAACCCAAGCATTGATTCACATAGCTTTTAATTTTTGGCCTTTCGATGTGGAGTGGTTGTCTCCGTTTTTTTCTTCTTCCTTTTAAGACTCACAGATCTGAACTCTTGCAGGATACGGGTTCGAACTTGGAAGCTTACGCCAATGAAACCATGGATCCATCTTTGTGTTGGAGGGTAAAAACCAGTAAACTCCTATTCAATTACCTTGCGATTTATTTATCATACCCTTATTTTCAGGCTGTTCTTTACACCTGCATGAGATGCCCACTCAATACAAGATTTGAGTATAGAGCCAGTTGTCATAACCAATTCTGAAAGCAATGCAGTTTAGTTCGCTGATTCATGACTTTATTTTGCAGCCTTATTGATTATAACCCTGGCTAAGCAGCATTAATACATAACATAAACCATTACAAAAATTCCTATATTAACAAGTGCTTCGTTACACCGGCAGGATATAGCATGGCTAAAATCCATTACAAACTTGCCTATTCTGATCAAGGGAATACTCACTCGTGAGGATGGTAAGATCAAAGTCTTATCTGATGATGTTTCCATCACTCCGTTTTCTATCTTTCTTCTTGGTCTTGAACAAAACATTTGAACACTCTTGTACTCTCTTTGAGATTATCAGTCATTGATCAGCCAACATAATGGTATCTGGAAAGCTAGATCCTTTACACACTGGAGGTTTTTTTGCAGCCATTGAGGCCATGGAAGTAGGTGCTGCTGGGATTATCGTCTCCAATCATGGAGCTCGTCAGCTTGATTATACTCCAGCCACAATCTCAGTTCTGGAAGAGGTAGAATCATTTCACCGAATGCAGACAGTATAAATTATACTCCTTATCTAGACAATTCAATTGACACGGAAATGTACTTTTTTTGCAGGTGGTTCAAGCTGTAGGAAGGAGAGTTCCTGTTCTCCTTGATGGAGGAGTACGGCGAGGAACAGATGTTTTCAAGGCGCTGGCCCTTGGTGCACAAGCAGTTCTTGTAAGTTAAAACAAATAAATATGATCTTCCACTAATTATCTCTTTTACCATTGATGAGCAGTGCTGCCTAAATCTCATATCCATTTTTATTCCAAATAAATGCCTTTCAACGAGCTGCAACTGTTCTATACGAACATATAACAAAAGAAGTAACCTGGTGCTCTACCACTTCTAGTTCAATATTTTCCTTCAATTTATTTACTCATCCAACATTCCAACCTTAAGCAAAGTATTAAGTGCTCATATTTGAAGTGAACGAGCATTGGTCATTGCAGAAGTAAACAGCTACTGATCTTCTATTACTGGCTGCAAAATGATAAATGTCTTTGCTACTGCTTCGGACCGCAATTGATACATGTATATATCAATGCAGGTTGGGAGGCCAGTTATTTATGGGCTAGCAGCAAAGGGAGAAGCAGGGGTGAGAAAGGTGATGCACATGCTGAAGGACGAGCTTGAGCTCACCATGGCCCTCGCAGGCTGCCCTAGTGTGAAAGACATTAGCAGGAGCCATGTAAGGACTGACCGCGACAGACTCCAATCAATGCTCTAAAATTGTCTTAAAATCACAAGCAAATATGTATGGGTGATTCCCATCTTTCTCAGGAACTTGATGGATTTTTGTAATCCGTATTTCTAACTAAGATATTTATCAAATAAAATGAATTAGTACTCTTAATTACTCAACTTGTACATCTCTAAGAACAAAATAAAGTAGAGTCAGCATCATCTCAATTTAAATCCTTGATCAATCTCAGGTTTTTTCTAACCAAATACTGGTCGAGTTGTACCTGTCATGTCGATACCATACTGTTCCATATTCATATTGTTGCATGGGCATCTCTGAGATTTTCCAAGTTAATATAATAAATACCTAATTTCCATACATTAATATTAAGACCATTACTTTTATGTAAAATGACAAAGATAATGCTTGATTTATTTATTTTGGTTTTTTTTTTGTATTAAAATTGTTAAATAATATTTATTTAGTTTATTTATTAAGGGTAGAATAGTATTTTCAGTTTAACCTATATATAATTAATTTGTATTTAGGTTAACTCTAAGCATTTATAATATTCAGATTATTGAGAATTCTAGCCTCCTTTTGTGTTTGATCTTAGTTATTTTAACATTGTATCAGAGCTGGTTTTATGAAACGAGGCTTAATCTTAAACACAGCTTTCACAGATTCAACTACTTGTTTGAGATTTTTGGTATCCACAGGAGCTTTAGAAAATTTGAAAACTTGTGACATTTCTGATTGTAGTGGATGTAAACTGGTAAAATTTTTCGCTTTACCTTTTAATCGAAGTATTTCTGTTTCTTCTTCATCATTGACTTGATTCATTCTAATGTATGGGTACCTTCTCCTGTTGCCACAAAAGGAGGGTATCGATATTATGTCTCTTTTATTGATGATCATACTCGTTATAATTGGGTTTATTTAATGAAACATTGTTCTGAATTCTTTGAGATATATGCAGCTTTTCGAGCTCTTGTCAAAACTCAACATTCTGCTGTGATCAAATGCTTTTAAGTATGATTTGGGTGGGGAATACACCTCTAATAAATTTTGTCAATTGCTTGCCTTAGATGAAATCATCTACCAAACTTCATGTACAGATACTCTTGAGCAAAATGATGCCGAAAGAAAACATAGTCACATTGTTGAAACTGCTTGTTCTCTCTTATTGTCAGCTTTTGTTCCTAGTGAGTTTTGGAGAGAAGTTGTCTTACTGCTGTAAGTTTGATTAATACAATTTCATCTTCTCATAGTTCGGGTCTATCTTCTTTTTAAAAGTTATATGGGTATGTCCTTGATTATTCCTCATTTAGAGTTTTTGGTTGTACTTGTTTTGTTCTTCGTCCTCATGTAGAACGCAGTAAGCTATCCTATCGATCCGAACTATGTAAAATAAATCAAGCCCGCAAGGGCCATTACTTTTATGTAAAATGACAAAGATAATGCTTGATTTATTTATTTTGGTTTTTTTTAATTAAAATCTCCTTATTTTTAGATCTTGATCATTTTCTTTATGTTGTTGTACTATTGTAATTTTTAAACCAATGACCGATGAGTTCCATGCCATACAAACCAAACAGGACACGCTCTTTAACACACAAGAGGACAATTACTTGTCATCACTTCAAACTTTGTATGTCATAAACTAGCGCTTGGAGCACCGAGCACTATGATTCTATTTACAAATTCAACGTTGTATTATAAATGTTTTTAGAATATATGATAAAAGAATAAAGTTTGTGAATCTATTACCTAAGCGGTTCGAAGGGTATTTATAATGTACTATGAAACTTATTGTTTTTGCTCAAGGGGCCGAAAATCTTTTCCTTTTGAATATCTTAGTAAGGAAGAAATCCCTTACATCAATATTAATATTAATGAAAATATTTTCTTACACATCATTAATGTTGATGGGAATGACCTTTTTCACATCATTAGTGTTGATGGACAATACCTTATTTTGTACACAACATTAATGTTAATAGAAATAACCTTTTTGTAGTATTAATGTCGATTCAAATATAACCGGCTCTTAAAAAACTTTCATACACCTAGAGGTGAAGAGAAATGACTACCCTAAGCTCTTAGTATCCTAGGTTAAGAGTCTTAGGGATAGCCTTGCGACCTAACATAAGGTTTATAAAGACCATCAACTATATGTTTAGATCTAGAATGATTCTAAACCCAAGGATGTTGGGTTCGACATCTTTCCAGGCCCAAATATGCTTAAGCTCAGCATACAGTAGAGTCTAAGGAAGTTGAGTTTGATATTTTGCTAAGCTCATAGGCGCTTGGGCTTAGCGTGAAGCCAAACCCAAAGGGGTTAGGTCTGACATCTTGCTAGACCTACATGTGTTTGTGCTTAGCATATATCTAAGTCTAAGGGTGTTAGGTTTGTCATCTTGCCAGACCCACAAGCTCCTATGCTTAACGCATAGTTGAACCCAAGAGAGTTGGGTCTGGTATTTCTCCATACCTATAAGTGCTTGGGCTTAGTGTGTAACTAAGCCCAAGGAGGTTGGGTCTGATATTTTGCCAGACCCATAAGAACTTGGGCTCAGCACGTAACCGGGCTCAAGAGAGTTGAGCATGAGATCTTACTAGAACCACAAGCATTTGGGCTTATCACGTAGTTGAGCCTAAGGGGTTGGGTTTAGCATCTTGCTAGACTCATAACTACTTGGGTTCAGCGCATAGCCTAGTCCAAGGGAGTCAGATCTGGTATATTGCAAGACCTACAAGCATTTGGGCTCAGCTACGGGTGTTGGGTCTAGAAAGATTGTCAAACCCATAAGCGTTTAGGCTCAGCGTTTAACTGAGCCTACGAGTATTAGGTCTGGCATTTTGTTAGACCCACAGACGTGTGAGTTTAATACGTAACTGGGTCCAAGGGTGTTGTGTCCTTACCCCACCTTTGACCCTTTTATTAATGGGCTTTTCAAGTATGTGAGTTATGTATAAAATATATTTATCCATTAGTTGTTGTTGTCACATTATTATTATACTTTATGGCAATGACCAACTTGCTTTCTTTTCTATCTTTTATTGACTTGAAAATTTTAATAAACACACACACATGTATGTATGTATGTATTAACAAAAATATAAAATGCGTTGTCGTTTTACTGTGCCTTTCAATGTAGATATAAAGACATTACACTGTGAATTATAATAGTATAACATCGATTTTGTTCTTTTAAGAGAATTTTAGTTGTTGTAGTTCCGAGCATAATTTTGTCTTTTCCAAACCCATCAATTTGTCATTAAAGGATTGTTGGGAGTAACTATCATCTTTTTTTTTTAAATAGTGTAATTACTTATTTTCCCCCGAGCTAAAAAAAATTGAATTGCTCACAAAGGATATTTATGTCTTCGTATTTTTTAAAGATTATGAATGAACTTTTTGCTTTTATAATTAGAAAAAAAATAAGGAAAGAGTCCAGGGGTGTTTTCATCTTTTCATGTGGGTTTCTTTGTTAAATGTGAGGACAACAAGGGGTGTTTTGGATATTTTGCTTTGATTAATTAATTTTTAAATCAAAGAGCAGATGGCACGTGATGCTCAAATGTTGGAGCGTGGGGTCTGTCAGCGTCCTTTGGGCATCGCGTGCGGTGTATCTCCGTGGCCAAATATGTTGTTTCGTTATGTCATTTGAAACATCGTCTTGCCCTCTTCTTCATGGTGCAACGCATGGTTGTATTTGGTGGACGGTTTGTCGTTGGTGGTCACTTCTTTGTTTTTCTTCCTCCTTCTCTCTCTCTCCTAGCAAAAGTGTTCATCCAACCTCTTTTCATTTTGTTTCTCGATTTTAGTCCGCATGTTTTTTATTTTTTATTTTAGTCTTTAACCCTTTTGAAAAAAGTTTTTGATGTTTTCAATTTCATCCTTGGATTACAATTTGTCAAGTATTATTGTTTTCAATTTGATCCTTATTTTTTTAAATTTATTTCTCTGGCTCCTTTGTTAAAGTTTTGTCGTTTTCAATTTCATCTTTAAATCAAAATTTATGTTATTTTGTTTTTTTCAATTTAACCCTCATTCTATTGAATTATTTTTCCTTTTGTTAAAGTTTTTTATTTTCAATTTAACACTTTAATGTTAGTTTTTTTAATGCCCTCTAGTTTTTTTTTTGTTTTTTTTTATTCTCAACCTTATTCTTTTGATTACAATTTTTTGTGTTATAGATTTTTCCACACTTTTATCCTTCGACGTTTGATTTGTTGGGGATTGAATTTTATGGTTTTTTCATTTGTCGTGTATCCGATCTAATGACATGGGTCATGATTTTTAAGAGTTGATATACTTAGGGATTCATTTTTTTCTCATTTTCTTTTACGATTTCATTATTCTGCAATATTTTTTAAACAAATATTGGTTTTATGGTTATCTTTAATTTTCTTTCCATCATTTTATCCTGGTCTCATGGTTTAAACAACAAGATTTACAGGCCCTCTGTTTAATAGAGTTTTTTTAAAAAAAAATTAATGTTTTGTTTTGTGTTTAATTTTTGAATGCTTTTTTTTAATACATATAAGATTTATTTTATAAAAAAATATTTATTTTGAAAAAATATTTATAATATGTCCAGTCTTGCATAATATTGTTTTCTTTTATTTTATTCACTGAGTTTTATATGTGTTTTTATTTTTATTATCTTTTAATGATTTTAATAAACAGATTTGGTAGGAACAAACGAGAAATGTCTCATTTTGCAAGATTAAATATCTTACTTTACATTTATCTCTTATTTTTTCTTGTTACTCTTTTAATTATTGTTAACAAATTTTTTTTGTTTATTTCCATTGATGATTATTGATTTATTTCATTAGATGCTTTGATAAACTTTTCGATTTATACTCTTAATTTTTTATGTAAAAAAGTGTATTGAAATAACCCGTCTAACCAAGTTTTGTTCTTAAGAAAATGTTACGGCCAACAGTAAAGCACGAGTCATACTTATATATATATGGTGTTTAGTTTTGTTCTTAATTTTTTTTGTTTATTTTTGTTGGTGTGCTTTGATGGTACTAGTCAGATACTTTGCTTCTCAACCATTTCGAAAATTACCCTGGAGAATCCCTAGATGTAACAATTCTCCTGAGCAAAAGATTGTCTCTTGTCTACTTCAAAATTTTCCCGATAAATGCTTATTTATTGTTTATTGTGACTTCAATCAATGGTGTTCAATATTGCAGGAAATTCCTCCTTAGGACTAACAAATTTGAGTAAATGACTGAATATCCTCTTCATGAGGCTCCTTTCTATTAAATAAGAGTTGCTGTACAATCTATTTTGGTAAGAAAATAAAAATAACTAACACACCAATTGCTGATGTTCTAATATAAACAAGAATAAATATACAACTTAATACGCTAATTATGGTAGAATAAATCTCATAATTGCAGCCATAATTTCTGTGATTCTGGTCCATAATGTCTGCCATTGATATCCCCCCTCAAATTGATGCTGGATGATTAAGAAGCATCAATTTGTCAACAAGAAAGTTATGCCGGTGCTTGGAGAGAGCCTTAGTGAACACATCAGCAGTCTGGAGAGTAGTGGAGATATGTGGGAGAGAGATAACACGGGCATCATATGCTTCACAAATAGAATGACAATCCACTTCAATATGCTTAGTACGCTTATGAAATACTGGGTTAGCAACAATCTGAATGGCACTAGTATTATCTGCATGAAGTGGAGTAGGCTCAACTTGAGGAAATCCAAGCTCACCTAAAAGTCCTTGAAGCCAAATAATTTCAGAACAAGCAAAGGACATAGCACGATATTCAGACTCAGTGGAGGACTTAGACACCCGATCTTGCTTCTTACTTTTCAAAGAAACAAGAGAGTTACCTAGAAACATGCACCACCTAGTAATTGAACGTCAAGTGTCAAAACAATCAGCCCAATCAGCATCACTATATGCAACCAAACAAATAGGAGAATCCACAGGGAAGAAAAGTCCTCGAGAAGAAGTGCCATGCAAGTAGCGAACAATGCGACGAACAACAACCAGATGAAGGTGTGTAGGTGCTTGCATAAATTGGCTAACTTGTTGAACAAAAAAGGAAATATAAAGCCGAGTGACAGTGAGATAGTTTAGAATCCCTACCAGTTGCCTATATAAAGAGGGATTAGATAGAAAATCACCCTCATCACGATGATATTTAACATTCACTTCCAAGGGAGTATCAACTGAACGACCTTCTTGAAGACCAGCCAAAGCAATTAACTCTTGGATGTATTTATGCTGATGTAGAAAAATACCAATAGTAGTAGAATGCACCTCAAGGCCTAAAAAATATTGTAGATGACCTAAGTCTTTCATATGAAAAATAAGACTAAAGACGTTCTTGAAGCTGAAGAATCAATGCAGTGTCAGTCCTTGTAATAATGATCATCAACATACACCAAGAGCAGGACGATTCCTTTAGTAGTCTTGCAAAGGAACAAAAAGGAATCATACTGACTCTGGACAAAGGAGAAGCCAAGAAGCGTGGAGCGGAACTTATCAAACCAAGCACGTGGGGCTTGTTTCAAACCATAGAGAGATCGTTTTAGCATGTAAACATCAGCAGATGCTGTAGAAAAGAACCCTGGTGGTGGAGTCATATATCTCTTCCTGAAGATCTCCATATAAAAAAGCATTCTTAACATCCATCTGTCGCAATGACCAACCCTTAGAAGCAGCAATGGCTATAATAAGTCGCACAGTTGTCATTTTTGCCACAGGTGCAAAGGTTTTCTCATAGTTTATACCATACTCTTGACGGTTACCGAGTGACACTAACCTTGCTTTATATCTGTCAAGTGAGCCATCAGACCGTAACTTAATGGAATATACCCATTTACAACCAATAGACTTGACACCAGTAGGACATGGAACAATATCCCAAGTATGATTCTCCTCATGAGCCTGAAGTTCTTCTTGCATAGCTTTTTTCCAACATGCATGTTTAGTTGCCTGAGAATAAGAGGTAGGAACTGTAGTATCATTTAAAATAGCAAAGTAACTATATCGATCAGGAGGATGAAAAATACGGAAAGATCGCTGAAGAGCAACTAAGGTAGGATTTGGATCAGTGTCGAGAAGGATTTGTGATGTCGGGGGCTATCTTCGTGAATAAACAAAACCGAGTTGATACCGCATAAGTGGTGGTGAGATATCATCAAAGGTAGGAAGCATAACACCATTGGAGCAATATATGTGTTGCTGAAAATAGTACTCATGTTCAAAGAAAATCACATTTCTGAACATACTCAGATGATTAGTAACAACATCATAACATAAAAAACCTTTTTGACCAGCGCTATAACCCATAAAGCACACCTTGCTGACTGAGCTGTAAGCTTGTGACGTTCATGAGAAGGCAAGTGAACAAAGCAAACACAACCAAATGTATGTAAATTATGGTAGTCAGGATGCATATCCCAGTTATTATCCACCATTTGTCCAACATAAATTAAATTAGCAGATAGCCCAGGAGAAACAAATATATAAGGACAAGAAGGTCCAATATCACCAATAGCTATAATCAGGAGATTACTACTATTAGCAATCCGAATATTTTGTGTGCCACTATACTCCCGGAGATTACATAACAAATCAGATGAGCCAGTCATATGATTGATGCTCCAGAATCAACAATCCAAGAAGAAGAGACAATATTACCTTGACCTTGAAGTCCAAGCATAGAGAATGCAGTGATCATCATTTGTTGTACCATTTCTGGAGTGACAGTGGTCGTGGAAGTAGAGCCAGCAATTTGATGGTTTACAAAAGCAACTTTAAAAGCTTGTGATCTTTGATTTTCTAGACGTTTAGGGCATTCTTAATAATGTGTCCATTTCGCTTACAGTAACTGCAAAATTTCTTGCCACAATTATGGGCAATATGCCCATACTCCTTATAGCTGTAGCACTGTATAGTTCCTTTGTCTCGATTCTTTCCTTGAGCAACATAAGCAACATTAACAACCTCAGATGTCTCCTTGGATTCACTTATTACAGATTGTGTAGCCATTCTTTGTTCTTCACGCAATAATTCACCTAGACAGACATCCAAAGAAGGAACTGGATCTCTATTCAACAATCCAGCCCGGGCAATCTCAAATTCTGGTCTTAGTTTCATCAAAAACTAATCTCGCTTACTAACTTCATAAACTGCTTGAAAACTGGGTAAGGCCTCTTTAGACACCTTAGAATAGATAATACCAGAATATTCGCTCCATAGATTAACAAAACCAGAATAATATTGCTCAATCGAGAGATTACCTTGACTGAAATTACTGATGTTGAATTCAAGGTGAAAGCGTCTTGCAGTATTATCTTGATGATATATACGCTTTAGGTAATCCCACATCTCTCTAGCTGTACCAAAGGAACATAAATTGTTCACCATATAACCTTCAATAGATGCTAAAATCCAAGAAATAATTTGAGCATCCTTTGTCTCCCATTGACTAAATTCTGCATCATTTGCAGGAGCAGGAGAAGTGCTGTCAATATGCCTTCAAAGCTCCTTTCCTTTCAAAAACATCCTGAACTGAAATTCTCATGCCGCATAGTTCTTGCCTGTAAATTTGATACTCAAAGTTTCTGTACACATTCTCAAAAAATCAAAACTAGAAATCTTAAAGCAAGATTGTCAGCCAAAAGTAAAACGAAGTTGTTCATAAAAAATCAACACAAAACAAAAGATAGATTAGAAAGTTAGAGAACCTTGCTCTGATACCATAACAAATTTGAGTAAATTACTTAATATCCTCTTCATGAGGCTCCTTTCTATTAAATAAGAGTTGTTGTCCAATCTATTTTTGATAAGAAAATATAAACAGCTAATACATCAATTGTTGATATTCTAATATAAGTAAAAATATATATAAAATTTAATACGTTAATTATGGTAAATAAATCTCATAATTACAGCCATAATTTCTATGATTCGGGTCCATAATGTCTGCCACTCCATAATGTCTGCCACTGATAAGGACTATTTTAGAGGATAGATGGAAAGTGACCCGGTGAACGTGGATGAGTTTCAGAAATTGGCTACGCAAGTCCTTTCAAAAATGTATTATGAGTTCCAAAAATGTATAACTCAAAATACATATATATATTATTTTAAAAAAATGTTTGCTGCACCTAATATTATTTTTTACATAAAAAAAAAAAAGAAGAAAGTTTACAAAGCATGCGCACCGTTACAGTATCACACGTGTAATACCTTAATGAATAGAAATGACAAACCAGTTGCCGGCAGACAATGACACGGTGAAAGAAGACAAAAAATGACAAACCATTTTCTGGCAGACAATTTTGACATGATGCCAACTTCAGTCTCTATTTGCTGCCTAACATTTCATTTATGTACGTCCCATCTCTAATTCACACTCTGTTTCTCTTTCTTTTTTTCACTCTTCTTGATACCTTGATTGGCAATACCTGTTTCAATCCTTCTCTTTTTCCCCGGAGCTTTCTACTACCGTAGGTATGTTTTTCCTATAGTTTTCTTTGTTTTTTTTAGGCGGGGCATCAGCACAACCTGTTCTTCTTGCAGTTAAGCTTCTTGATTATCCTGTGATCTTGAATGGAAACAATTTGTTATTTTCGTGTATAGTATTTGTAATTTTGTATAGTACAACGTTGTAACTACAAGAGCTAAATTTACAGTTTATATATACCCTGTGTTAGGAAAAATAGAATTGCTTTGAGATAGTTGACTCGATCTTTCACATCTAAACTCATTTACATGGTTGGGGAGTCATTTGGGTTGTGCACATATAGGGATTAGTTACTGATGATATACACAATGAATTCAAAGGTGAAAGGAAAAGCTAGAACATTTGACTGTTATCCAAGTTTCCAGGTTAAATGGCAGATGAAATAGTTAATGTGAATGAGTTCCAAGTATTGGCTAGGCAAGCCCTTCCAAAAATGTACTATGACTTCTATGCTGGAGGAGCAGATGATGAGCACACATTAAAGAAGAATGTGCAAGAATTTCAGAGAATCATGTAATGCCTTGAAACTATTTCCTGATGCGTGTATAGTAAAGGGCATGAAATTTAACATACCACTTTTATTCAGATTGCTGCCTAGAGTTCTTGTGGATGTGAGCAAAATAGCTTTGTCTACTAATATATTGGGCTACACTATCTCGGCGCCGATTATGATAGCCCCAACTTCTATGCATAAGCTAGCACATCCTGAAGGTCTTATCCTCTGACTGAAGAGTTATTAGTTTGTACATTCATTCTTCATCCTGCTTTTACCAGCTTTTCCGTCTATCCCAGGAGAGCTTGCCACTGCCAGAGCAGCAGCTGCATGTAATACTATAATGGTACATATGAGGAACATTCAGCCTTGATATTTTTTCCATTTTGCTTTACATGCTTGGATAATGAGATTTATTTCTTTCCAGACTTTATCCTTCGGAGCTTCCTGCAGCGTGGAGGAGGTTGCTGCCAGCTGCGATGCCGTTCGATTCTTTCAGTTATATGTAATTAGACCTCCATAAGATCCTTTTTTTTAATAGTCTCTTTTTAATTTTAACAGTGACAAAAGTCTTCTTTCAACTCTCTTTTGTACTGCAACAGAAACAAATTTTAGCAGGATTCTTTCACATTTTCTATGACACTTATAAGTGCCATTAGAAAGGGTTTATTTCAATTTCTTCAACTGAGGCAACTCTGCTGTGGTGCTAACATGAATAGGAATATGGGAACTAAACTGTAAGCATGTACTCTTCTGCATGTGATTAGGTATACAAAAGACGAGATATAGCTGTTAACCTTGTGCAGAGAGCTGAAAAGAGTGGATATAAGGCTATCGTCCTAACAGCTGACGTTCCAAGACTTGGTCGAAGGGAGGCAGACATAAAGAATAAGTAGATATCATTTCTTCCTCTCTCAATCTGTATGAACATTATAGGGATTTAAGAGCTATTACAGCTTGTTTTAAATGTTCTAAACAACTTCATTTGTTGGTGGAATGTGACATTAATTTAGTTTAATGTTGATTGTAACCACTATTCTGTCTTAGTTTCCACACAAAACAAAAATGCATGTATTCAAAGATATATGCATTTGCATCCCAAAATGAATTCATCTCTCGTACTTCTGCAGAATGATTGTGCCCCAGCTGAAGAATTTGGAAGGTCTAATGTCAACTGAAGTTGTCTCTGTGAGTAAATTATTGAAATGGGCATCAAGCTTGTGTTCATTTAAAGGAATCTTTCATATGAAACCCAAGCATTGATGCACATAGCTTTTAATTTTTGGACTTACAGATGTGAACTCTTGCAGGTTAAGGGTTCGAACTTCGAAGCTTACGCCAATGAAACTATTGATTCTTCTTTGTGTTGGAGGGTAAAAACCAGTAAACTCCTATTTAATTACCTTGCGATTCATTTATCATACCCTTATTTTCAGGCTGTTCTTTACACCTGCATGAGATGCCCACTCAATAGAAGAGTTGAGTATAGAGCCAGTTGTCATAACCAATTCTGAAAGCAATGCGGTTTAGTTGGCTGATTCATGGACTTTATTTTGCAGCCTTATTGATTATAACCCTGGCTAAGCACCATTCATACATAACATAAACCATTACAAAAATTCCTATATTTAACCAGTGCTTCGTTACACCGGCAGGATATAGCATGGCTGAAATCCACTACAAACTTGCCTATTCTGATCAAGGGAATACTCACTCGAGAGGATGGTAAGATCAAAGTCTTATATGATGCTTGTATCATTCCGTTTTCTATCTTTCTTCTGGGTCTTGAACAAAACATTTGAACACTCTTATACTCTCTTTGAAATTATCAGTCATTGCTCAGCCAACATAATGGTATCTGGAATATGTAAGCTAGATCCTTTACACACTGGAGGTTTTTTTGCAGCCATTAAGGCCATGGAAGTAGGTGCTGCTGGGATTATCGTCTCCAATCATGGAGCTCGTCAGCTTGATTATACTCCAGCCACAATCTCAGTTCTGGAAGAGGTAGAATCATTTCACCGAATGCAGACAGTCTAAATTATACTCCTTATCTAGACAATTCAATTGACACGGAAATGTACTTTTTTTGCAGGTGGTTCAAGCTGTAGGAAGGAGAGTTCCTGTTCTCCTTGATGGAGGAGTACGGCGAGGAACAGATGTTTTCAAGGCGCTGGCCCTTGGTGCACAAGCAGTTCTTGTAAGTTAAAACAAATAAATATGATCTTCCACTAATTATCTCTTTGACCATTGATGAGCAGTGCTGCCTAAATCTCATAGCCATGTTTATTCCAAATAAATGCCTTTCAACGAGCTGCAGTCTGTTCTATACGAACATATAACAAAAGAAGTAACCTGGTGCTCTGCCCCTTCTAGTTCAATATTTTCCTTCAATTTATTTACTCATCCAACATTGCAACCTTAAGCAAAGTATTTAGTGCACATATTTGAAGTGAACGAGCATTGGTCATTGCAGAACTAAACTGCTACTGATCTTCTATTATTGGCTGCAAAATGATAAATGTCTTTGCTACTGCTTCAGACCGCAGTTGATACATGTATATATCAATGCAGGTTGGGAGGCCTGTTATTTATGGGCTAGCAGCAAAGGGAGAAGCAGGGGTGAGAAAGGTGATGCACATGCTGAAGGACGAGCTTGAGCTCACCATGGCCCTCGCAGGCTGCCCTAGTGTGAAAGACATTAGCAGGAGCCATGTAAGGACTGACCGCGACAGACTCCAATCAATGCTCTAAAATTGTCTTAAAATCACAAGCAAATATGTATGGGTGATTCCCATCTTTCTCAGGAACTTGATGGATTTTTGTAATCCGTATTTCTAACTAAGATATTTATCAAATAAAATGAATTAGTACTCTTAATTACTCAACTTGTACATCTCTAAGAACAAAATAAAGTAGAGTCAGCATCATCTCAATTTAAATCCTTGATCAATCTCAGGTTTTTTCTAACCAAATACTGGTCGAGTTGTACCTGTCATGTCGATACCATACTGTTCCATATTCATATTGTTGCATGGGCATCTCTGAGATTTTCCAAGTTAATATAATAAATACCTAATTTCCATACATGACACTATAATATTAAGACCATTACTTTTATGTAAAATGACAAAGATAATGCTTGATTTATTTATTTTGGTTTTTTTTTTTGTATTAAAATCTCCTTATTTTTAGATCTTTATCATTATTTTTTATGTTGCTGTACTATTATAATTTTTAAGCCAATAACTGATGATGTTACGTTCCATGCCATACAAACCAAACAGGACATGCTATTTTACACACAAGAGAACAACTTCTTGTCATCACTTCAAACTTCTTGTTTTTTTTTTTTTTTTTATAAGCGTGTGTATTCGAGTCAGTTTACGTGCACCTCGACTAATCCTATGAGACCCTAAAGTTAACGACCAAGTAAGCTTCTAATGGTCCTAAGATTTGTGGCACTCGAACTGGTGACTTCTAAAGAGCAAAATCAAGACCTGACTAATTAAGCTACACCTCTCAAGGTTGTCATCACTTCAAACTTCGTAAGTCATAAACTAGCACTTGTAGCGCCGAGCACTATGATCCTATTTACAAATTCAATGTTGTACATTGGTTATTTTACAATTACACTTACACTTTTACATTTTTGGGTTTTTTTTATTCTTTTTTGGTTGTTGATAAAGTTCAAAAATTCAATATGTTCAAGAATAGTATTTGAATATTTGGATAGTGGATGATCACATATTTACGTCAATATTCTATTCTTAGGAACCTGAAGAGCAGAGGATTGGTGGTTGAAGTCTTAGTTCCTACAAAATAGTATTCTTTTATGAGATTTTGAAACTTTCCAATTATTAAGTCAATAACTTTATATAATAAATGAAGAAATAAGTATTAAACTCTAAAAACAAGAATGTATACCCTTGGTTTTATGTGTGATAAATGCTTTTAGAATATATAATAAGAGAATAAAGTTTGTGAATCCATATTATCTACGTGGTTCGGAGGGCATTTATAGCATTTGTATTATGAAACTTTTTGTTTTTGTTTAAGGAGCCGAAAGTCTTTTTCTTTTGAATATATTAGTAAATAAAAAATCTCTTACATCAACATTAATATTGATGAAAATATCTTCTTACACATCATCGATGTTGATGGGAATGATATTTTTCACATTATTAGTGTTAATTGACTAATAGTAGAGTTATAAAAGACTTTTATACTTTATTTCATACACGATATTAATGTTAATGAGAATAATCTTTTCGTAGCATAAATGTTGATCCAAATATAACTAGCACTTTTAGAACTTTTATACACCTAGAGATGTAGGGAAATGACTACCCTAAGCTCTTAGTATCCCGAGTTAAGGGTTTTAGGGATTGTCGTGCGACCCAACATGAGGCTCATAAAGACCACCAACTATATGTTTAGATCTGGAATGATTTGAAACCCAAGGATGTTAGGCTCGACATCTTTCCAGACCCAAATATGCTTAGGCTTAACATATAGTTAAGTTCAAGAAAGTTATGTCTAACATCTTTCCAGTCTCACAGACGATTGGGCTCAGCATGAAGCCAAGCCCAAGGGGGTTAGGTCTGACATCTTGTCAAACGCACAAGTGCTTGGTCTTAACATGTAGCCGAGGTCAAGAGAGTTGAGTCTGACATCTTACTAAAACCATAAGCATTTAGGTTTAGCACGTAGTTGAGCTCAGAGGTATTGGGTCTAGCATCTTCCCAAACCCACAACTGCTTGGGTTCAGCGCATTACAAGTCTAAGAGAGTTGAGTCTAGTATATTGCTAGACCCACAAGCATTTAAACTCAGCACGTAGCTGAGCCCAAGGGTATTTGGGTCTGATATTTTTCCAGACCCACATACGTTTGAGTTTAGTACGTGGCTAAGTCCAAGGGTGTTGTGTCATCACCCTATCTTTGACCCTTATATTAATGGTTTTTCAAGCAAGTGAGTTGTGTATAAAATATATTTATCCATTAGTTGTTGTTGTCACATTATAGTTATACTTTTGACAATGACCAACTTTGTAACAACCCCGTAATTTTCTAGCAATATATTTTGAAAATTCATGTTGTTCTTTTTTTCAAAAATTTCAGCAGAGTTTCCCCTAATTTAGCCTATCCCAAGTTATCGACAAAATCAACATCAGTCCCTAATCAACCATTTCCACAATTCAATATTCTTATTATACTCCAACATATCTTAATCAACAATATTTCACTTTCTCTAACATATCAACTCAACGAATAATTATTTTGCTAAAATGAAGAAAGAATTATCTTAACCATGATACACAAACCATAGATTATAGATTTAATATACTTCTTTCAATCATATATAATCTTTTAAGTACAGTTTATCACAAATGATATTAACTACATACTTATATATATATATATATATATATATATATATATATATATTATAATCATAGAACCATGAACATACCCACGGAACAAAAAATTTTGTACAGAAGATAAGGAGGGAAGAAAATTTTCTTTCATAAGGACTTGGTTGGAAATTACTTTTGAAATGTAGATAACCATTTTCAACTAAAAGATGTTCTTTAAGGTAGTCAACATGACAACCATAAAAGTCCCTCCATTGAAGGAACCAAAGGGGGAGATTTGTAGTATTCATGGTATTGTGGAAGTAGAAAAGCCAATAATGGCTATGATTTTGATTTTGGATGAGGAAGGCATTAAACCATGCCTGTTGGTAATCCCAATATGTGTAGGTAGTATTGAAGTCTTGGGGGCTTGTTCGGTAGTGCATGTGGAAGGAGAGAGGTTGATGCAAGGGTTGCCCTCAATCTTTAGGGTGGATGACTTTGTGAATAATGCATGTAGAGTATACCGGTTCAGTGTAATCAAAATGTAGTTTGAAGTGTTTGAATTTTACAGAATCGGTAATTTCAAGAATGGTTGCATAATAGGACTGTGGTTGAGCTAGATTCCAAGGTTTGTAGTACCATTTTGGAGGGAAAATTTTTGAAGCAGCAATGGAAGGGTTTTCATGGTAAAATCCTTCTTCCATAGTTAAAATATTTTGGAAAGCAGTTTTGAAAATATATTTGGATTTGGTTTTTGGAAAACTAGTTTGTTGTAAGGAAAGGAGGGGTTTTGAAGATGAAATGCCTTCTTGGGGTTTTAAAAGTGAGTTGGAAATACTATCTGTTTGAGATACGGAGTCATTGGAGGCTTGTTGGAACACTTTTTGCAATGCCAGGAGTAATTCTGGCGATTTGGATATAGTGTCAACCCAATGTTAAACTACGTCTGTTTGTACCTGTAGTGGTTTTGTAGCTTCTTCGTCTTCAATAACTGCCTCATACCAAGATTTGATAGGCTTGGCGGCTAGGATGACTGAAGACATGAGTTTTGTAGAAGGCTTGGGGCTTTCTGGTTTTGTAGGCTGTGTTTGAGGGGCTTTTCCCTTGTCTTTGGCTTTTGCTTTAGGAGGCATCAGGACCTGTTTTGAAGGAATTCTTAGGTTAGGAAATCAGGGATGGAATTTGATTCTCCTTTAATGTAAACAATATCGAAATCAAAAATACTTAAAATGGCTTGCCATCGGGCAAAAATCTGTTTGGAAGCAAGATTTTGGACATCTTTTTGGAGAACTTCTTTTGCAGATTTGCAATCCACACATAAGAGAAATTTTTGATTTAATAAATCACTTTGAAATTTTGTAATACAAAGAACAATTGAAAGGATCTCCTTTTTTATAGTAGAGTAATTTTTCTGGCCGTCATTCCGGTGGGCAGATGTATACTGGAGTATTTGTTCTTTGTTATCTTGTAGCTGTTTAAAAATTTTTGTTTTAGAAACAACTAAACCATTTTGTGTGGCAGTATGGAAGAAGGTATGTAGATGCTTGAAATGTTGTTCTATGGAATGTGAAAAAAATAAGCACGTCATCGATGTAAACAATGCAGAATTTTGAATGTGCATTGAATATGTTATTCATGATGCGTTGAAATTCGGAAGGTGCATTTTTTAAGCCAAAGGGCATTACATTCCATTCGTATTGGCCAAAAGAAACTGTAAAAGCAGTTTTGTATCTATCTTTGGGATCAATCTGGATTTGCCAAAATCCATATATATATATATATATATATATATATCACCATTATAACCAAATAATATTTACATAACAGAGTACAAGTTAAATAAGCTGATCCATTTAAATTCATACATACCCAACATTATAATCTTCAAAATATACAGATAGTAATGTTATTATCAACAATTTACATATCCAAAAGATTTACTGGTAATGGAAGTAAACTCTAAAACTACTAGGAGGCGCGGTATTGAGATGAACCTGCATAATGATTTAAAATATAATTATGGTCAATTAAAGCATTTACATTTGCATTAACATATAAATATATACATTAGTTATTCACAAAATTTCCACATTTACTATCATCTTCCAAGTACTATTCACAAATCAATAATCTAAAATTTAAATATGTCCACATCATAGAACTTGAGTTCCAAACCAGCAATAGTTCCATACCAGCACAGCTGGACTACCAGCACTAGTTCTATACCACACAGCAGCCCATTCACAGGGCACCAGACCAGGATAACTGGTCCACCAGCAGCCCATTCACAGGGCACCAGTACCATACCAAGATAGCTGGTTCACAAGCTGCCCATTCACAGGGCACCAGTTCCATACCAGGATAACTGGTCCACTAACAGCCCATTCACAGGGCACCAGTACCATACCAGGATAGTTGGTTCACAAGCTGCCCATTCACAGGGCACCAGTTCCATACAGGATAACTGGCTCACAAGTTCTCTATTTTCAAAATAAATTATCATGGGAAAATCTACCAGCATTCCACATAAAATTTTATTGATCAAGGGAAAATTTAAATATCTAAAGTTCAGAGAAAGAAAAAATATTCAAGATATTAAACACCTACCTGGTGTTTGCGTCCTACTAGCTGAACCTGTCTGCTGAGTGGTTCCTGGAGCCTCGTCCACTCCTGCAGGTTCATTTCATTACCAATTAAATTTTATTTCAACAAAATCAACTTGTCATCAATTTAATTGTTTCATCAACAACATCACCACAAAACCACTTTACTTATCAAACCAGCAAAACAACTCATTGTTAATTTAATTACTTCTTCAACACATCACCATATAATTCATTTAATTTTTCAACAACAATATCTACTCATCACTAACATAATTTCTTTATCATTAATATTACCACATGACTCATTTAATTATCACTCAACAATATTAACTCATCACTAATTTAATTTCTTCATCATCAATATTACCATATAACTCATTTAATTGTCACTCAACAATATTAACTCATCACTAATTTAATTTCTTCATTATCAATATTACCATATAACTCATTTAATTATCACTCAATAATATTAACTCATCACTAATATAACTCCTTCATCATTAGTATTACCACATAACTCAACAATTAATTATTGATCCAATATTTTCATTCATTTTCTTTCTCTTGGCCGAAACCTCTCCTTAAAAGAACCCATAATTATTTTTTCTTCAATTTCACAAATTGAAACATTACCCACTATTATTTCATTTATTAAAACATTAATTCATCATAATTTCATAAATTAACCCATTAAACCTCACAACTCATACTATAATTATTCACTAATACAATTGCATAAAATCTTAACATACTAAATATATCAATTTAATTGAGAGGAAAAGATTTGTCACCTTTTAATTCAAAGAAATAAGAGATGGAAAGCTTGAAATCACCACACAAATCTCTTTCCTCCTTCCCCCCTTATTTTCCTCTCAATGCCTCCCCTCTTTAAAAAAATATTTTGTTCCCCTTTTGAGATTTTCTTGTTCAAACCCTTCCTAATAAACTTTAATCACTAGTTATATCTCCTTCCTTTTTTATTTTTTATTTTTGTGAATTTATTTTGGATGAACTTTGATAAATTTCACTCAATTCTTCTCCCTCTCAAGCCCTAACATGGCCGGCCACTCCCCTCTTAAAATCCACTCCCCACTTGTTTATATATTTACAAGTTTTCCCCCCTTTTTCATTTAAGTCCTTCCTTGTTTTGTTTTAAAACCATTTGGTCCAAAAGTTTGACCTATTCAATTTAAATCCTTGTCCCACATTTATATTATTAGATAATAATTTCCACTCATTTAACTTCTATATATATTTCCCCCCCCCCTCCTCTTTTTTTTTTTGTAAATCAAAATACATGAATTTACCCAGGAGTTACAAACTTGCTTTCTTTTTTATCTTTTGTTTGTTAAAATAATTCAGATCAAATACAAAAAGGGAGCTAGAATTCTGAATAATCTATATATTATGAATGCTTAGTCTTAACCTAAATACAAATAACGTATATATAGGTTAAACTGAAAGTATTATTCTACCCTTAATAAATAAGACTACATAAATATTATTTAACATCTCCCCTTAAACTCACGATGCGGTAGCTACAAGCATCGAGAGTTTACCAACCAGAAAACAAAAACGAGAGATGGAATGCGCCTTGGTAAAGAAATCTGCAATCTGTAAGGAAGAAAGAACAAAAGGCAAAGCAATGGTGCCATGTTTAAGATGATGACGAGTAAGATGACAATCGATCTCAATGTGCTTAGTGCGCTTATGAAAAACCGAGTTATGAGCAATCTGAATAGAACTCTGGTTGTCACAATACATAGGAGTAGGATGAGAAAAGGAAATTCTCATATCAGCAAGTAACCAACGTAACCAAACAATCTCTTTGGTAGTAGATGTTATGGCATGATATTCTGCTTCGATGGATGATTGAGAAACAATAGATTGTTTCTTGCTCTTCCAAGAAATAAGAGAATCACCTAAAAAGATACAGAACCCGGTAACAGACTTGCGATCCGTGGGATCACTACCATGATCAGCATCAGAGTATGCACGCAACTCCAAGGAAGAGGTGGATGAAAGTAAAAGACTCTAAAAAACTGTACCCCGAAGATATCGCAAAATACAAAGAACAGCTGCCTAGTGAACAATAGTAGGAGAAGCAACAAACTGACTAACAACATGAACAACATATGCAATATCTGGACGAGTAATGGTGAGATATACCAAACTCCCAACAATAGTGCGGTATAAAGTAGGATCTATCAAAGGTAAACCATCAGAAGAAGAGTACCTTGCGTTAACCTCAATAGGAGTATCTACAGTCTTGTTATCAGTAAGTCTAGCCCGCTCAAGAATATCTGCAACATATTTTGACTGAGAAATAAGGTAACCTCTAGGTGAGTATGCTACCTCAATACCCAGGAAATATAAAAGATAACCCAAATCCTTCATTTCAAATCGTCTAGCCAACTATGTCTTTAAAGCTGAAATACCATCAATATCATCACCAATAATAATCATGTCATCAACATATAAAGACAGAATGATACGACATGCATCAGTGCACTTAATAAAAAGAGCAGAATCATGACTGCTAGAAACAAAGCCAAGAGACAAGATCACAATAGAGAATTTCTCAAACCAAGCACGGGGTGCTTGTTTGAGACCATATAATGCTTTCTTAAGCTTACAAACATATCCAGAGTCATGTGAAATACTAGGAGGGGGTGCCATATAAACTTCTTCTTAAAGATCTCCATTCAAGAAGGCATTTTTAACATCAAGCTGAGAAATATGCCACTGACGAATCGAAGCTACATCAATAAGAGTACGAATAATAGTCATTTTTACAACTGGGGCAAATGTCTCCTCATAGTTCATACCATACTGTTGAGAGTATCCTTTTGCAACCAGCCTAGATTTGTATCGCTTAATAGACCCATCAAAATTAGTCTTGATCTTATACACCCAACGACAACCAACAACACTCTTACCAGGAGGTAGAGGAACCAGATCCCAAGTATCTGCCTTATACAAAGCAGAAAGTTCCTTATCCATAGCTTGCTGCCAAAGCGGATCAAGAATTGCCTATTTATAGGAAGAGGGCTCAAATAGACAATGAATAGAAGCAAAAAAGGAAGTAAATGATGAAGAATAACAAGAATAAGCAAAATCTGGTAGTTTTGTGGACTTACGAATGCGGATGGACTGGCGTGGAGGTGGATCCACAATCTCAGATGAAGCTTGAGGGGCTGTAGATGAGAATGGAGCTTCAGGTGTGCCAGAGAGTAAAGTACCAGTACTTGTAGAGTTATGAGTACAAATTGATCGAACATAGGGAGATGTATCATTACCAGAATCCTCAGAAAAAGGATCTATACGAATAAGATCAGATTTTGTCAGGCTATGAGTAGTGGATGGAATAGAAAAAAAGGGTATATGCTCAAGGAAGACAACATGACGAGACACATAAAGTTTTTGAGTTATTGGATCAAAACAACGATACCCCTTTTTACCTTCACCATAACCCAGAAAGACACAAATAGCGGATCAAGAGGATAGCTTACTGCGTTCTAAATGAGGACGAAGAACGAAACAAGTACAACCAAAAACTCTAAATGAGGAATAATCAGGGACATACCCATGTAACTTTTCAAAAGGAGATAGACTCGAACTATGAGAAGATGGAATTGTATTAATCAAACTTACAGCAGTAAGAACAGCTTCTCCCCAAAACTCACTAGGAACAAAAGCAGACAACAAGAGAGAACGAGCAGTTTTGACAATGTGCCTATGTTTTCTTTCAGCAAGACCATTTTGCTTAGGAGTATCTGTACATGAAGTTTAGTGGACGGTTCCATCTAAGGCAAGCATTTGACAAAATTTATTAGAGGTGTATTTCCCACCCAAATCACACCTAAAGCATTTGATCATAGCAGAATATTGAGTTTTGATAAGAGCTCGAAAAAATGCATATATCTCAAAGAATTCAGAACGATATTTCATTAAATAAACCCAACAATAACGAGTATGATCATCAATAAAAGAGACATAATATCGAGACCCTCCTTTTGTGGCAACAGGAGAAGGTCCCCATACATCAGAATGAATCAAATCAAATGGTGAAGATGAAACGGAAATACTTCGATTAAAAGGTAAAACAAAAAATTTTGCTAGTTTACATCCACTACAATCTGAAATGTCACAAATTTTCAAGTTTCCTAAAGCTCATGTGGATGCCAAAAATCTCAAACGAGAAGACGAAACATGACTTAGACGGGAATGCCATAAATAAAAACTAGAAGATGAAAGACTCAAACGAAAGGAAGACAAATCAACAGTAGTAGTAGTAGCAGCAGCAGCAGCAGCTGGCACTTTTAACTCATCCAAAATATATAGTCCATTCTCCCTACGGCCTGTCCCAATTAGCTTCTGAGACTGCAGATCCTGTACATAACAAAAAGAACCAGAAAACATGATTAAATAATCACTAGAATCACATATTTGACCAACAGACGCAAGATTTAATTTGAGTTTTGGAATAAGATAAACATTAGGGAGAGACAAGTGAGGTGTGACAACAGAACCAACATTTGCTAAGGGCATAGGAGTGCCATCAGCAGTCATAACAGGAATGGAGGACAAAGGGGACACGGAGGTAAAAGACGAGGAATCTGGAGACATATGATGGGAAGCACCAGAATCCAAGACCCATTCAGAGTGTGACATACCTAAGGAACTATGAGGCAACTGACCTATGGAAGAAGCGGACATTGTTTGTGGCTGTAAGGAGAGAAACTTCTGAAATTGCTCAGCCAAAGTATTAGCATCGGTAATAGAGCCTAGGGAAGCTACTGCTACAGTATTGTGGTGTGGTGGTTTATAACCCTGAGGTGGTCGATGAGCATTAGATTGTGACTGACTACCAAACTTTCAAACTTGATTCTGCTATCTCAACTTAGGACACTGATCCTTCCAATGACCTTTCTGCTTACAGAAATTGCACTCAACAAAGCCAACCCTTGTGTAAGGCTTGTTCTGATGATTAGAGAATGGCTTAGAAGGTACTGCTGGTACAGAAGGATTTGAAGCAGAAAGAATTCCCTTTTTCAGAATAAGACTGAAGACGTATTTCTTCAGCCAATAACTCACTGACAACAGAGTCAATAGAAAGCAGTGGAGAACGAAGCAGAATTGAACCTCTAAGTCATTCGAAGTCACTGCAAAGTGCTGTTAAAAATTGTACCAATCGTTGTTGCTTCCTATGTTCAATATAGGCACCACATGCCTTTAATTCTGTCGATTCTGTAAGAGCCAATTGATCCCAAATATTTGTCATAGCAGAATAAAATTCTTGAATACTCATATTCTTTTGATGAAGAGCTCGTATGTCATTCTCTAATAGATACTGTTTTGCAAAATTTGATTGCGTGAATAACCTTTGCAAATGATCCCAAACCTCTTTTGCTGTCTCATACTTCGCCAACTGCGTACCTATCGAATGCTCAACAGAATTGTTGATCCAAGTAATGATCTTTGCATTATTTGCTTCCCATGTATCTATCAAAACAACATCCCCCTCCTCAATATTCTTAGGTATCATATAAGTTCCACTAACATACCCCCACATCTTCTTACCCTTAAGAAAATTTCACATTACATAGCTCCAATACGAATAGTTCTTCCCATCCAACCTCACACTCACAGACTGAAGCGAATCATCTCTTTCAGTAGCCATAATCAACAATCACAGAGAACCAGAATGCAAAAGCAGCGGAAAACAAAATACCAAATTGCAGAAACTGAACAGAGATTGCAGAAACTAAACAAAAATCTTCTCAAAATTATGCGATTACTCCAAAACACAAAACAAATTTGCAAAAACTGAACGCAAATACCAAATTGCAGTAGCTGAAAGGAAGACGAAATACCAAAATAATTGCAAAAACTGACGAAATACCAAATTTTGTAGAAGCGGAAGACAAAATCTCACTCCAAAAGTTTTTGCAGAAGTTGGATCCGCGAAGTTGTGTTCGGGATTAAGCCTCGTTCCATAAAACCAGCTCTGATACCATGTTAAAATAATTGAGATCAAATACAAAAAGAAGGCTAGAATTCTGAATAATCTGTATATTATGAATGCTTAGTCTTAACCTAAATACAAATAACGTATATATAGGTTAAACTAAAAGTACTATTCTACCCTTAATAAATAAGACTACATAAATATTATTTAACATTGTTGACTTGGGAAATATATATATATATATATATATATATATATATATATATATATATATATATATATATGCGCACACATACAAACACACATTAACAAAAATATAAAACATGTTGTTGCTTTACTGGGCTTTTCAATGTAGATATAGAGATATTACACTGTGGATTATAACAGTATAATATCGATTTTATCCTTCAAAGAGAATTTTCGTTGATGCGGTTCTGTGTAATTTTGTCTTTTCCAAATTTACAAATTTGTCATTAAAGGATTGCTAGGGTTTACTAACATCTTTTCATTTAAAAAAAAATAGTATAACTACTTATTTTCCCCTAAGCTAAAAACATAACATTGAACAGCTCGTAAAGGGTATTTATGTCTTTGCATTTTTTTCAAGATTATGAAAAGACCTTTCTGCCCTTACAATAAAAAAAATAAAGGAAAGAGTCCAAAGGTGTTTTCATCTTTTCATATGGGTTTCTTTGTTAAATGTGGGGATAACGAGGGGTGTTTTGGATATTTTTGCTCTTATTAATTGATTTTTAAATCAAAGAGCAGATGACACGTGATGCTCAAACATTGGCGCGTGGGGTACGTCAACATCCTATGGATGACACGTGCAGTGTATCCTCGTGGTCAAATATGTTGTTCCGTTATCTGATCAAAAGCGTCGTCTTGCCTTCTTCCTCATGGTGTAGCGCGTGGTGATACTTGGTGGATGATTTATCGTCGGTGGTTATTTCTTTGTTTTTCTTCCTACTTCTCTCTCTCTCCTAGCAAAAGTGCACATCAAACCTCTTTTCGTTTTGTTTCTTGATTTTAGTTCTTATGTTTCTTATTGTTTATTTTAGTCCTTGGCCCTTTAGAAAAAAAAATTGATGTTTTCAATTTCATCCTTGGATTACAATTTGTCAAGTATTATTATTTTTAATTTGGTTCTTATTCTTTTGATTTTTGATTTATTTCCCTGGCTCTTTTGTTAAATTTTCAATTTAACACTCTAATGTTAGTTTTTATTATGATTTTTAGATTTTTTTTTAAAAAAATTGATTCTCAACCTCATTCCTTTAATTACAATTTTTTGTGTTATAGATTTTTCTCCACTTTCATCCTTCGGCATTTGATTTGTTGGGGATTCAGCTTTGTGGTTTTTTCATTATCGTGTATCTGATTTAATGACACAAGTCATGAGTTTTAAAAGTTGATACAGTTAGGGATTCCTTTTTTTTCTCATTTTCTTTTACGATTTCATTAATTTGCATTAATTTTTAAACAAATATTGGTTTTGTGGTTATCTTTAATTTTTTTTTCTATCAGTTTATCACAGTCTCATGGCCTAGACAACAAGACTTTCAAGACTTTTTTTTAATAGAGTTTTTTTATAAAAAAAAACAATGCTTTGTTTTGTGTTTAATTTTTGAATGCTTTTTATATATTTATATATAAGATTTATTTTATAAAAAAAATATTTATAATATGTTCAGCTTTGCATAATATTTTTTTTCTTTTATTTTATTCACTTAGTTTTATATGTGTTTCTGTTTCTATTTCTAATAACATGAGTCACAAGTTTAAAAGTTAACACAACTTAACTTTTTTATAGAAAAAAACAGGTTTTATAATTCTTTTTTTTTCCTATAGTGTTATTTTGATCTTATGATTTAGACAGCAAGTTTGATGGAATTTCACTGTTGACTCTTACCTGATTACTAAACTTATATGTTTGTCATTATAACTAGGGTTAACCAGAGCTATATTTTTTAATTTTTTTAATCTCATTTTATTTTTTTGTGTTTAATGAGCTATGAATTGAGATATATCATTTGATTTATTAAAAAAAAACTTTCAAGGTTAATCTGATTGTTATTATTTTTTTTAATTGATTAATCTATTATTTTTTAATTTAATTAAAATAAAATCAACTTATTCAATTCATTCGTGTATAACTCGAAATACATATATATTTTTTAAAAAAGAATATACTTGCTGCTCCTAATATTATTTTTTTACATGAAAAAAAGGAAGTTTACAAAGCATGGGCACCGTTCCAGTATCACTCGTCTAATACCATAATGAATAGAAATGACAAACCAGTTGCCGGCAGACAATGACACGATGAAAGAAGACAAAAAATGACAAACCATTTGCAGGCAGCCAATGACATGATGCCAACTTCAGTCTCTATTTGCTGCCTAACATTTCATTTATGTACGTTCCATCTCTAATTCACACTCTGTTTCTCTTCTTCTTTTTCACTCTTCTTGATACCTTGATACCTTGATTGGCAATACCTGTTTCAATCCTTCTCTTTTTCCCTGGAGCTTTCTACTACCGTAGGTATATTTTTCTTGCAGTTTTCTTTGTCTTTTTAGCTGGGGAATCAGCACAACCTGTTTTTCTTGCAGTTAAGCTTCTTGATTACCCTGTGATCTTGAATGGAAACAATTTGTTATTTCGTGTCGGTCTCGCATGTTTTAGCGTTTCAGATAGTACAAAGTTGTAACTACAAGTGCTAAATTTACAGTTTATACCCTGTGTTAAGAATTCAGATAGTTCACTCGAACTTGCACATATATATACCTTCTGCTTTGCACAACCTATCTAATTCGGAGGCTAGTTTAGGGTTTGCTGTGGCCAAAATAATGTTCATTGATTGTCGATTACAAGACATAAAAAATTTCGACGCGCAAAATTAGAGCATCACCTTTCATTGCAAATTTTGATAATTAATGTGTTCCCTAGTCTTTTTATGATTTTTACTGGAGCTTAGGCTTCTAAAAGTGCTGTAAAGCAAGACATTTGACTGTAATCCAAGTTTCCAGGTTCAATGGCAGATGAAATAGTTAATGTGAACGAGTTCCAAGTATTGGCTAGGCAAGCCCTTCCAAAAATGTACTATGACTTCTATGCTGGAGGAGCAGAGGATGAGCACACATTAAAGAAGAATGTGCAAGAATTTCAGAGAATCATGTAATGCCTTGAAACTATTTCCTGATGCGTGTATAGTAAAGGGCATGAAATTTAACATACCACTTTTATTCAGATTGCTGCCTAGAGTTCTTGTGGATGTGAGCAGCATAGCTTTGTCTACTAATATATTGGGCTACACTATCTCGGCGCCGATTATGATAGCCCCAACTTCTATGCATAAGCTAGCACATCCTGAAGGTCTTATCCTCTGACTGAAGAGTTATTAGTTTGTACATTCATTCTTCATCCTGCTTTTACCAGCTTTTCCGTCTATCCCAGGAGAGCTTGCCACTGCCAGAGCAGCAGCTGCATGTAATACTATAATGGTACATATGAGGAACATTCAGCCTTGATATTTTTTCCATTTTGCTTTACATGCTTGGATAATGGGATTTATTTCTTTCCAGATGTTATCCTTCACAGCTTCCTGCAGCGTGGAGGAGGTTGCTGCCAGCTGCGATGCTGTTCGATTCTTTCAATTATACGTAATTAGAACTCCATGAGCTCTCTTTTTTTTTTTTTCTAAAAAGAAATTTAGTCTCTTTTAATTTTTTAAGTGACAATATTCTTCGCTCAACTCTCTTTTGTAGTGCAACAGAAACAACTTTTAGCATTTTCACATTTTCTATGACACTTATAAGTGCCATTAGAATTCAATTGAGGCAACTCTGCTGTGGTACCAACATGCATATGAATTTGGGAACTAAACTGTAAGCATTTACACTTCTGCATGTGATTAGGTATGCAAAAGACGAGATATAGCTGTTAACCTTGTGCAGAGAGCTGAAAAGAGTGGATATAAGGCTATCGTCCTAACAGCTGATCGTCCAAGACGTGGTCGAAAGGAGGCAGACATAAAGAATAAGTAGATATCATTTTTTCCTCTCTCATTATATATGCACATATAGGGGATTTAAGAGTTATTAAAGCTTGTTTTGAACCACTTCTTAAAAAAAAAAAACCTGTTCTAAACCACTTCATTTGTTGGTGGAATGTGACTTTAATGTTGATTGTAACCACTATTCTGTCTTCGTTTCCACTCAAAACAAAAATGCATGTATTTAAAGATATATGCATTTGCATCCCAAAATGAAATCATCTGCCACACTTCTGCAGGATGATTTTGCCCCAGCTGAAGAATTTGGAAGGTCTAATGTCAATTGAAGTATTCTCTGTGAGTAAATTATTGAAATGGGCATTAAGCTTGTGTTCATTTCTCCAGCATTGATTCACATAGCTTTTAATTTTTGGCCTATCGATGTGAAGCGGTTGTGTCCAATTTTTTTTCCTCGACTTACAGATATATATGAACTCTTGCAGGATAAAGGTTCGAACATAAAACCTAACACCAATGAAATCTTCGATCCTTCTTTGTGTTGGAGGGTAAAAACCAGAAAACTCTCATTTAATTACCTTTCAATTTATTTATCATACCCTTATTTTCAGGCTGTACTTTTCACCTGCATGAGATGCCCACTCAATAGAAGAGTTGAGTATAGAACCAGTTGTCATAACCAATTCTGAAAGCAATGCGGTTTAGTTGGCTGATTCATGGACTTTATTTTGCAGCCTTATTGATTATAACCCTGGCTAAGCAAGCAGCATTCATACATAACATAAACCATTACAAAAATTCCTATATTTAACCATTGCTTCGTTACACCGCAGGATATAGCATGGCTAAAATCCATTACAAGCTTGCCTATTCTGATCAAGGGAATACTCACTCGCGAGGATGGTAAGATCAAAGTCTCATCTGATGATGTTTGCGTCACTCTGTTTTCTATCTTTCTTCTTGGCCTTGAACAAAACACTTGAATACATAACACTCTTCTACTCTCTTCGAAATTATCAGTCATTGCTCAGCCAATCATAACGGAATCTGGAATATGTAAGCTATAGATCTTTTACACACTGGAGATTATTTTGCAGCCATTAAGGCCATGGAAGTAGGTGCTGCTGGAATTATCGTCTCCAATCATGGAGCTCGTCAGCTTGATTATACTCCAGCCACAATCTCAGTTCTGGAAGAGGTAGACTCATTTTAAAGAATGCAGACAGTCTAAATTATACTCCTTATTAATTCAGACAATTCAATTGACATGGAAATGTAATTTTTTTGCAGGTGGTTCAAGCCGTAGGAAGGAGAGTTCCTGTTCTCCTTGATGGAGGAGTACGGCGAGGAACAGATGTTTTCAAGGCGCTGGCCCTTGGTGCACAAGCAGTTCTTGTAAGTTAAAACAAATAAATATGATCTTCCACTAATTATCTCTTTTACCATTGATAAGCTTTTTTAAAAAATATATATATATTAAAATAATAATTTTTATTTTATTTTTAAAAAAGTTATTTAACATCATTGCTTCAAATAATTAAAAAACATAAAAAATATTAATTTAAAAAAAAATTCAAAAAATAATGAAAAAACAGTTCAACCTCAATACCAAACATAACATTTTATACAATTATCTTTAAAGATGGTTTTGTATGACTACTAAAATATAATGATCTATATTAATAATATGGCATTAATTGTTGTGCATTTATTTTCATGTGCAATTCTATAATAATGATATGTGCATTGATTCCCATTTATGCATTAATTTCGTGTATCAGTTGATGTCTGTTAATACATAAATAAATAATGTGTAATTCTATAATAATGATATTTGTAAAGTTGATCTATTATCTCATTGAAATTAGTGTTAATAACACTAATGCATTGATTACTCGGTAATTCCAGTAATGTAATTCTATTTTTTTATAACAATGTTTAATGTGGGATTATAATTTTTTGGAATTCTTATAACATATTTTATTTTAAGTATATGATCCTTACATAATTAATTATGATATTAATAATTATACATTAGGATCTTAGATAATGATTATAAACATAGTGATCTTTCCATTTTAAACTTAATGTGAAATCATTGTTGACATAATTAATTGATGTTAAGGATATGCATGTATGTTTTAAGCATTAATCGTGGACTATTGGAAAAATAGATTTGTCTACTTGTGAAATTTGATAGCTAGAAAAAGAAAAAAAAAAGGAAGAAAACAATTTCCAAATGGTATTATAGCCGAATTTCTATTGCAATTAATTCATCTTAACATTTGTGGTCGGATGAATATGAGAACAATATACGGGTATCTATTTCATCACTTTTATAGAAACTTTAAGTCATGTATGTACTTAATCATGTCCTCCAAGTATGTTACAACCACACAATATATGAATTATGAACAAAACATAAACCTAACTTGAGTATTTTAAAACTTTAAGGTTGTGTTATTTATGCTTAAGATTTTTCTTATAAATATGAAAAACCAGGTTCAAAATCGAAGAAATGTATTTTTATAAGATATTTTGAACACTCAAAAAGACATGTGTTCATAAGTAAGCAAGAAAGTGGAGATATAACTGAATTTGAATTACAAGATATCATATTTTTAGATAATAATTTATCTAGATAGAGAAAAGGAGGTCAAGACCTATCTCTTTATAAAACTCAAGAACAGAATGCTTCCGCATACAAATACATACGGGCTCACTTTTAAGTTGGAGCAATTTGGAGGGAGATGAATTAGTTTCAACCGAAACCCAATTACTACATATGATGAATCCATCTTTGATTGATGGTCTGAGTAGGAGTAACATTTCTATTGATTTATCAATGAATCAATCTCATCTATATTTCTAAAAGGACACAAAACCATTGGGAACAAGCGGGTTTGTAAAACAAATTAAAAAGCTAATGGTAGTATCAAAAAATATAAGGCCTGGTTAGTGGCTAAACGATACACGAAACATGAAAGAATTAACTATAAACTTTTACATGTTATGAGGTTTGCCTTAATAAGATTGATTCTACCTATAATAGTTAACCTTGATCTTGAATTATATTAAATGGATGTAAATACTGTTTTTCTTAAAGAAGAATTAGAACAAGAAATCTATATGGAAAAACCTATAGGTTTCATCAAGATAGACCAAGAACACAAAGTGTGTAGACTTTTAAAGTCAATTTATGGTCTAAAACAGTCTTCAAGACAATGATCTATTCAGTTTAATAATGCTATTGATGCCTAATTACATAAGTTGAAGGACATATATACATGTTTGTGTTTACTATTTAAAAATAAATTATGAGAAGTATGTCGGATAGATAAAAGATTGGCTCTATCACATAGATAATTACGTCTTTTATTTTTGTGATGAATAGAGATGAGAAGATTTTGAGCTTTTAATCTGAGTAATAAGATAACACTCAAGCTTAATATATGAGGTTTCTCTTCAATAGAAAATATAGAGAGAGGTAATTGGAATATGTGTTATAGCTTTGACCTTAAGTAATTATTTAAAATTATCACTATATCTGTTTTATTGCCAGATGTGGGTTCTAATGAATCAAAAGTGAATGAGTAAAAAAATGAAGTCAAAGTTAGATATCAGGTATGTCTAAACTGTCATCTATATGGTTTTATGTATAAAAACATACACTCCAAGAGAAAAGAGATGATATTATAGCATGTGTTTCATAACACATATGCGTAATATGACAAATAAGAGTAATACAAACTAAGATCTTAATTTGATATTGTATAAGACCCTAAAGATTATTAATAATATCCACTTGTTCTCTTATGACTCTCGTCTGTTTCTCAAGACTTAGATTTGATATTCACTAACTTAGTATATTGCCAAAAGATTATGAATGATTCGATCTACATGGACATTACTAGAAAAAAGAGTTAAGTGGAAATTGAGAGAGTTGATAAAAGAGAAAGATCATTTTGGTATTATCACATTGACTTGTATTTATTGGTAGATCAATTATATATGTCTATGTGATAAGATATAATTATAAAAATAAAAAGTTTAATAAATGAGATCATGAGAGATAAAAAAAAAATGATAAATGATCTCGGGTACTGCATATTACATCTACTTTATGTCCTGTTATTAGAGAAGCTATATATTCCTAACATATATATAGCAACTAAGCTCTCAAAGTATATCTGATCGCATGATATATTTGTTAAGTATGAGTTTTGTAAAATTAATGAGAGAGTTAATCCCATCATGTGTAAGTGGGAGATGAGGCAAAAAAAGAAGAAGGGATTTGGGTCACCCATGATGGGTCAGCCCAATCTATATTAATATTATTTATATTAATAAAGTAAAATAAAGGAAAAGAATGAAGAGTTACATCTCGTAATTAAGATATTAATATGTCTATTAAACAAACAAGTAAGAAAAAAAATATTAAAAAGAAAAGAACATTGAACATAATAGAGAAGAGACTCAAAAAAAAAAACATGATACTTTATTATTTAATTTAATGTGATTATGCTTGGACTAATGATACAAGTTTTTGAAAATAAAACATGATAAAAAGTATGATTTTAAAATACAATAAAATACAATATTTAAACTAGTGGTATAAGTTATATGATACATGGTTTATCTTTGTTTTCTCCCTCTTCATTATCTTTTTCCAACAGTACTATACGAACATATAACAAAAGAAGTAACCTGGTGCTCTTCCACTTCTAGTTCAATATTTTCCTACTCATCCAACATTGCAGCAACCTTAAGCAAAGTATTAACTGCTCATATTTGAAGTGAACGAACATTTATCATTGCAGAACTAAACAGCTGCTGTTCTTCTATTACTGGTTGCAAAATAATGATAAATGCATTGAAATCGAAATGTACTTAATT